>NC_071999.2:107496319-107799349 GCF_028885655.2 Pongo abelii | reverse complement strand
GTATTCGGGCTGGGCGCTGTGGCTCACATCTATAATCCCAGCACTTTGGGAGGGCGAGGAGGGCGAGGAGGGCAGATCACGAGGTCAGGAGTTCGAGACCAGCCTGATGAACATGGTGAAACCCTGGTCTCTGTTAAAAATACGAAAATTAGCCAAGCGTGGTGGCGTGCACCTGTAATCCCAGCTACTTAGGAGGCTGAGGCAGGAGAATCACTTGAGCCCAGAGGGGCGGACATTGCAGTAAGCCAAGTTCATGCCACTGCACTCCAGCCTGAGCGACAGAGCGAGACTCCGTCTCAAAAAAACAGAAAAAAAAAAAAAAAAGAAAAAACGGAAAGGAGTATTTGGTGGATTTGGCAATTAATTTGCATGGAGGGGAGTCACAGGGAAGGACAAACAATGTATTTTTGAAGCAGGATTTTTTTTTTTTTTGCTTTTTAGACTACTTTTTAATATATAAATGCTCCTTTCTCAGTAATTAATGCTATAAGTGAAATTAAAATCAGTATGGATGTAGAAAAATTGACATTAACAGCCAAGTAGACATAATTAACATTTCTAGAGCATGCTAACAAACAATATCAGAGAGAGTACATATTCTTTTAAGACTTAGTTTTTTTTTTTTAGAGCAGTTTTAGGTGCACAGCAAAATTGAGAGAGATGCAGAGATATTCCATATACCTCTTTCTCCCTCATGTGCATAGCCTTCTCCATTATCAACAATTCCCACCAGAGAGGTACATTTGTTGTAACTGATGAGCGTATATTGACACATCACTATTACCCAAAGTGAATAGTTGACATTAGGGTCCACTCTTAGTGTACATTGTATGAGTGTGAGTAAACATATAGTGACATGAATTCATCACTCATACAGAGAAATTTCACTGCCCTGAAAACCCTCTGTGATCTGCCTAGTCGTCCGTCCCTCTCCCACACCTTTCCCCAATCCCTGACAACCTGATCTTTTCACTGTCCTCCATAATTTTGCCTTTTCCTTAATGTTATATAGTTGGAGTCATACAGTATATGTAGTCCTTTCAGTTTTTTTTTTCAGTTGGTAATATGCATCTAAGATTCCTCTATGGATAAATAAACTGTGGTATATCCAAAGAATGGAATATTATTCAGAGCAGGATTTTTTTAAATTAACCATTTAATGGATCGTTATTTATTAAGGTCTCACAACCACAGTCAAATTGGGGGCCATGAACTGACAAAAAGCATGAAATCTAGAATTCAGAAGAGGTCGCTCTTTTCTTCCCCAAGATTTATTGAGGTATAAGTGACAAAAAAATTGTAGATTCTTAAAGTATGTAACATGATGTTTAGACATGCATATGCATTGTGAAATGATTACCACAACCAAGATAACAAACATATCCCTCACCTCACACAGTTAACTTTGTGTGCGTGTCTATGTGCAGTGAGAATACCTAAGATCTACTCTCCTCATACAATGCAAGTAGACAGTATTACAAACTATAGTAACCATGCTGTATATTAGATCTCCAGAACGTATTCATCTTGTAACTTTGAAAGTTTGTATGCAAAGTCTCCCCATTTCTCCTACCCCTCGGCCCTGGGTAACCACTCTTCTACTCTATTTCTAAGAGTTCAACGTTTTTAGATTCTACACATGAGTGAGATCGTGCAGTGTTTTCCTGTCTATGTCTGGCTTATTTTACTTAGCAGAATGTCCTCCAGGTTCATCCATGTTGTGGCAAATGAAAGGATTTCCTTCTTAAAGGATGAATACTATTCCACTGGGTATTTGTGTATATATAGATATATATATACACACATACACACACGTAAATATACGCATATTATGCATATGCATATCAAAACATCATGTTGCATATATATATATATATTCTCACATTTTCTTTACCCATTCATCTTACAACAGACACTTGTGTTGTTTTCATATCTTGGTTATTAGGAATAATGCTGCAGTGACCATGGCAGTGCAGACAGCTCTTCAAGATACTGATTTCATTTCCTTTGTACATAAATCCAGAAATTCCTAGATTGTATAATTCTCTTTTTGATTTTTTAAGGAAACTCCATAGTATCATCCATAATGGCTGTATCAATTTACATCCTCACCAACAACATGGAAGTTTTCCTTTTCTCCGCATCCCTGCCAACATCTATCTTTTGACTTTTTGATAACAGCCATCCTAACAGGTGTGAGGTCATATTTCATTGTGGTTTTGATTTGCATTTCCCTGATCAGTGATATTAAGCACTTTTTCATATACCCACTGGCCACTTGCAATATCTTCTTTGGAAAAATATCTATTCAGGTCATTTGCCCATTTTTTTAATCTGGTTATTTGATTTTTTTGCTATTGAATTGTATGAGTTAGATATAGTTTCAACGTTTGTCCTCTCCAAATCTCACGTGGAAATGGAATCCCCAATACTAGAGATGGGGCCTGGTGAGAGGTGTTTTGACTGTGGGGGCAGATCCCTAATGAATGGCTTAATGCTGTCCTTTTGGTGATGAGGGAGTTCCTGCTCTGGTAGCTCATGTAAGATCTGGTTGTTTAAAAGAGTGTGGCACCTCCTCCCAACCTCTTTTGTTCCCTCTGTCTTCCTCTCTCTCGCCATGTGATGCACTAGCTCTGCCTCCACTTTCAGCCATGATCAGAAGCTTCCTGAGACCTCACCAGGAACAGAAGCTGGTGGCATGCTTCCTGTACAGGCTGCAGAAATGTGAGCCAAAATAGACCTGTTTTTGGTTTTTTGGTTTTAGTTATTTATTTATTTACTTTTTTGAGACAGAGTCTCACTCTATTGCCTAGGCTGAAGTGCAGTGGCACGATCTCCGTTCACTGCAACCTCCATCTCCCAGGTTCAAGTGATTCTCATGTCTCACCCTCCCCAGTAGCTGGGACTACAGGTGTGCGTCAACACGTCCGGCTAATTTTTGTATTTTTAGTAGAGACGGGATTTTACCATGTTGGCCAAACTTGTCTACAACTCCTTTCCTCAATTGATTTGCCCACCTCAGCCTCCCAAAGTGCTGGGATTACAGGCATTAGCCACCATGTATGTGCCTGGCCCAAAATAAATTTATTTTCTTTATAAATTAACCAGCCTCAGGTATTTCTTTGTAGCAATGCAAAAATGGACTAGAACTCATATATTTTGAATATTAACCCCTTATTGGATATATGGTTTGCAAATATTTTCTCTCATTCCAGAAGTTGCCTTTTCATTTTTGTTTTTTCCTTTGCTGCTGTAGAAACATTTTGGTTCAATGCAGTCCCACTCACTTATTTTTGTTTTTGTTGTCTGTGTTCTGGTGTTATATCCAAAAAAATCATTGCCAAGACCAATGGCATGGAGATTTTCTCCTACGTTTCTTTGAGTAGTTTTAAAATTTCAGGTTTTACATATAAGTCTTTAATCCATTTTGAGTTGACTTTTATACACAGTATGAGATAAGACTCTAATTTTTTTCTGCATGTGGACATCCAGTTGTCCCAACACCATTTATCGAATAAACTGTCTTTTCCCTATTGTGTGTTCTTGTTGTCTTTGTTTAAAGTCAATTGGCTGTAAATGTATGGGTTTATTTCTATGCTGTCTATTCTGTTCCATTGGTCTATGTGTCTGTTTTTATGTTAGTACCATACTGTTTTAATTACTATAGTTTTGTAATATAATTTGAAATCAAGAGCTTCAGCTTTGTTCTTGCCGAAGATTGCTTTAGTTATTTGGGGTATATTGTGGTTCCATGTGAATTTTACGATTTTTTTGTTATTACTATTAAAAATGCTAGGAGAGTTTAAAAATTATTATATGTACATATTTATGGGGTAGAATTAGATGTTTTGATACATATATAGGTTGTATTATGATCAAATTAGGGTATTTCACATGATGATCACCTTATGCATTTATCATTTGTGGTAAGGGCATTCAAAAGCTTCTCTAATTATTTTCTAATTATAATATGCCATATCTTACTGTTAACTGTCCTCACCCTACTGTGTAATAGAAGTTGAACTTATTCCTGCTATCTGATTGTAACTTGGACCACAGACCAACCTTTCCCTATCCTCCCATCTTCCTCCTCCCATCTCTGGTAACCACATTTTAAACTCTCTGCTTCTATGAACCCAATTTTATTTTTAGATTCTAATTTTTCAGGTTTTGAAATAAGGTCTTTCTGTGCCTTATTTCACCTAACATGATGACCTCCAGTTCCATTCATATTGTCGCAAATGACAGGATTTCTTTCTTTTTACAGCAGAATTATCCATTGTGTATATATACCACATTTTTTTTATCCATTCATCTGTTAATGGCCACTTGGGTTGATTCCATATCTTGACTACTGTAAATAGTGCTGCAATAAACAAAGGGGTACAGATATATCTTTGACATATTGATTTCACTTCTTTTGGATATATATCTAGTAGTGAAATTACTGAATCATATGCATATTACAGCTGTATTTTTAATTTTTGGAGGAACCTCCATACAGTTTTCCATAGTGACTATACAAATTTACATTTTCAACCACAGTGTGTCAGTTTTCTTTTCTCTACCTCCTTGCCAACATTTGTTTTGTCGTTTTTTTATTATAATTCTATAATAAAACCGATTCTAACTGGAGTGAAGAGGTATCTCACTGTGGTGTTGATTTGCATTTCCCTGACAATTAGTGATCTTGATCATATCTTCATATACCTATACCTGTTGGACATCTGAATGTCTTCTTTTGAGAAATATTAATGTATTTTGCCTATTTTTACTTGGGTTGTTTTCTTGCTGTTAAGTTCCCTATGTATTCTTAATATTAATCCTTTGTCAGATATATAGTTTGCAACTATTTTCTCCCATTATGTAGCTCTATTTGTCATTCTTTTAGTTGATTCCTTTGTTGATCAAAAGCTTGTCAGTTTGATGTCCTTCCATTTATCTATTTGTTTTTGTTGCTTTGTTTTTGAGGTCTTATTTTAAAAATTCTTGCCCACAGTAAAGTACTAACCTATGTTTTCTTCTAGTAATTTTGTAGCTTTGGGTTTTACATTTAAGACTTTAATGCATTTTCAGTTGATTTTTATATATCATGAGAAGTAGTGGTTTAATCTCATTCTTCTGCATATGGATATCCAATTTCTCCAGCACCATTTATTGAAAATATTATCTTTTCTCCAATGTGTATTCTTAGCACTTTTGTTGACAATCAGTTGGGTGTCAGTCATGGGACTTTTGACAGGAATTGCAATGAATCTGTAGATCACCTTAGGTAGTGTGAATATTTTGACAATATTCATTTTTCTGATCCATGATCATGAGATATCTTTCCATTTATTTGCATCTTCAATTTCTCTCATCAATGTTTTATAGTTTTTGGTGCAATAATCTTTCACATCCTTGGTTAATTTTATTCCTAAGTATATTATTTTTGACATGACCACAGATAAGATTGTTTTCTTAATTTCTGTTTTGGTTACTTCACCGAAGCAGATTGTTATCTTATGGAGACTCCACACTTTATTTTCATGCACTTTTTTAGTAAATATTACATGTTTAGCCTAGAGACCCTTAGAGTAAAACCAGTAACCTACATGGAGTTTACAATTCTTGAAGATTAGCCTAGTGTATTCAAAAGAAGTCAGAAAAGACATTAAATTTTTCGACACATGAATATACAGTTTACAAAGAATTGTGAGAAACAGTGGTGTGGTTTAGCAAAAATTCACCTACATTATCAATAAAATAATGGGTTCAAATCCTGATTCTGCTTCCTACAGAATGGGGCTGGTCAAATGACCACATCTGAGTTTCAGTTTCTTCATTTTAAAAAGGAAGAAAATATATTATCAATCCACATTTCTTGGGAAGTACATTAAATAGTTTAAACGCTACATAAAAAGGAACTACTGGTTTTTGTATTCATCAGATCCCACATTATAAGCAAGCAGAGGAAAGCATAGTTTCAACTGAGCTTTCCGTAATTCCTAATAAACATGAAGCTACTCATCACTGCAGATGCAGAACAAAGTAGATTTCTATAATTGCTGCAAAAATGTACGAAGAATTTTAAAAGTGGAATTACACTTTTTAAAAGTACATAGAAATGCTAATGGATGAAAATGCATACTGACTTTAGCATCTGATGTTAATGTATATCATCCAATATGAAAATTGGCCTCCAGTGAAGACTAGACCCCTTTACTAATATTCCTTGAGGTTTGCGGTTCCATCTTCTGAATTTGAAGAAACTGGACAATACACATATGTAAAAGCTTTTCACCATTTAACTAATTTTTAGTAAAAAAAAAAATCACAAAATCATAAATCAAAGTGGAATGAGACATTAGGGATCACTGAATTTAAATCTCTCATTTAAACCCAAATTCAATTCAATTCAGATGCTCATTTGTTGATCATCTGCTATGTAACAGAGTCTATTTGACAAATTGTTGCCATAATTATCTGCTCTAGACCTCAGTTGAAAGGAAAAGAAAATTGTTATTATTAATAAACATACATGACATATGAATATGATTATTTAGACCTTACAGTATGGGAATTTTTGTAACAGTTTATGCTTATTAACAACTATATTTCATAGGTTGTTGGGTTCTATGGATTTTGCCATTCACTCACCTCAGTTTAAGAAGTTCCCATTGGGCGTGGTGACTCATGCCCATAATCCCAGCAGTTTAGAAGGCCAAGGCGGGTAGATAACCTGAGTTCAGGAGTTCGAGACCAGCCTGGCCAACATGGTGAAACCCCATATCTACTAAAAATACAAAAATTAGCTGGGCATGGTGGCAAATGCCTGTAGTTTCAGCTACTTGGGAGGCTAGGCAGGAGAATCACTTGAACCCGGGAGGCGGAGGTTGCAGTGAGCCGGGACTGTGCCACTGCACTCCAGCCTGTGTGACACAGTGAAACTCCATCTCAAAAAACAAACAAAGAAACAACAAAAAAAAGAAGTTCCTATCTTTCTTTATTTCCAGCCCTCATGTAAGGTTAAGGACAAACATTGCAAACAGATCTACTTTGGAAATGCCTATATAAATAATGATTTTAACACAGAAATATTTAACATTTAAAGTATAGTCAATTCTGTTGTTTCATAGGAGCCAATGGCTTTGAAATTCTTGGAGACAAGTGGTTTTATTTCAGCGACAGTTAGATCTGTTGTGAGGAAACTGGGCAAAGTACAGAACATGCTGACATTTGTGAGAGACTTGTTGACACTGGAACAATAACATTGCTTGTTGACACTTTAACAATAACATTGAAAACCAGATTGAAGAGGGAGAAAAAGTTTCTCTACTCTTGAAAGTTTAATGGCTGTGAAGGTTAGAACAATACATCTAGCCGATGCAGGACCCAGGAAATCCCTAACTGCCCAAGAGAATGTCATCTGCCACTAAGGCCCACCTGAATTCACAAGCAGTAACACGCCCCACAGGAGGATTCCCTCCCTGGGGAGTGAGAATAAAGTAGAAACCTTGGTGATACAGGCAGGTACAGAGGGAAACTCATGACTGAAGGGAGAATGTTCTTAAGTTGCATAGTTGGAATCCATGTTTAAAAGCAACCATTATTTCCTATCTGAAGTCCATTCACATGTTGACATCTTTAAAAACAAATGATGGCAGAATAAAACAAATCCTAAAGACAGAAGTTATTCAAAAGATATTTTTAAAGTTGGAATCCTATCCAATTAGTAACAAAAGTCAGATTAGCTGTGGAAGCCTTAATATTTTTTTTTCTTTTTAAGTTCAGATGCTCTAGACCTGCAGGAAGAAATCTTTGGCAGCCTTTTACCTTTATTCTCCCATATGCACGTTCTGTTTTCTTATCATTTTATTTTTCTCAGTGTTTAATTCTTTCAACCTTTTTTCCCTAACATAATTGCATTATAGCAGCTTTATTTTTATATCCCATTGCTATTTCTGATGCTCTTCTACAAACATGAGGGGTAAAATACAGCCTATAAGCTCCCACACCTCTTTTCCTGTGTACTTAATGCAGCATCATGAACATTCTCCAGGATCATGCTTCTAAATGCGTGCTTCACCTCCAGGCACCGCCAACTATAAGCAAAGCTGGGAATAATATATTTGTGTCCTTACTTTGGCATGTGTGTGATGACTCCTCAATAACACACCTGCAGCCAATTGCTTGCACATTGGGATGAATTTAAGAGATTGTGTCATTGCTGTGATTGGCTGAAGGATAAAAGACCTTAGCCCTAAACAGGAAAGTATCAAAGTGGGAGAACATTGTTTAGTTCAAGATGGCCAATGTTCCTCCTCAAATCATCCACTGATATGTCTTCTATGCTTTACCACCAGGATTTGATATTAATTGAACAAGTTCAAGCTAAGGAAAGAAGAGGCATTTAAATATGAGTGACATACATAAGCCATCCATAAAGAATGAAGTTCCTGAAAGTCAGTGAATGTATGGTAACCAGTTTAAGTGACAAAATAGTGGCACAGAAAGTGTTTGATGGTTTTATTGTCTGGGGAGAGTAGAACTGGTTTTATTGTTTGGGGAAAGTAGAATTTTCTAAATAAGATATCTCACTGTATATCATAGAAGAAGCAAGCATAAAAGTGCATGGATAAAGTTTCTATAATTCTAGCCTACTATAATAAAAATAGTATCGACAATGGTATTGCCTAATTTAAGTGTCTATTACAGATTAATTGACAGAGTTAAAACAGAAACATAACTTTTGCTTTTTCAGTAATAAAAATTATATACTACATATTTCAAGAAGTTAGTCATGTGCTGTCAAAATATATTTTAGAATATTAGAGATACCACTTTAAGTGAAACTGTACATGTCCTACAAAATCCTTCATGATATTTAACTGGTAGAATTTAAAAATCACTTAGAAATGTCAGGTATTCGTACCAGATTCTCAGGCAGGTATTGGGCTTTTCAGATAAGATAGAAAATTATAAAACAAAATTGCAACTTTTCTTGTGAAGTTACCAGTTTCTCAATTCCAATTTTAAAAGTTATGCCAAAGAAGGAATCATTTGGCAGAGATAAAGTCAAGAAGATGAAAATGTTGGGTTTTGCTATATAGAAGAGTTTAGAGATAATGGTAGCATGAAAACCCTTTAGACTGCCATAACATTACATCACGTTTTTTTTTTTTTAAATAGACAAATAGTGAAAAGGTCATAAAAGAAGAAATCAGGAGACTTGTGTCCTTCATCTGATGTGCCACTATCTTTTCTGGGCCTTATGTCAAATTGCTTTATCTTTCAAATGACAGAACTAAAAAAAGATCAATTTGCTACATGGATCTGAAATGCAATGTTTCCATGCTAGTTTGTCAAATTTATGTGCATGTTAAGCCCGCAGGTTTTAGTTTCATTACTTCTAACCAGTATTCCTTTAAACTGTGTAGGCAGAAGATCAACGAAATAGAGATGAAAGATTCGGAATGGTGCTGTTTATCCTGATATCGAACATCAGAAGAATTCAAATAAGACAAATGCTCTCTAAAGACCTCTCTGTATGTATACACACATGCACACACACACACACACCCACCCCAATGGAAGAACAATACAGTGCTTGGTGTTGGTATAATCCACCTACCATAAAAATGGCTGCAGCCCAAAATACCCATATGAAAAGGAAGATTTGCAGCAAGAGCAGCCATCAAGTGGTCCGAAGGCCATGCTGGGAAGGCAGGAGTTATTAAGGTTCTCAGGCCATTATAGGAAAGGGTGTTAACTAAATCTTTTCTTGTTTATTTGTAACTATTGTGTTCTTTGGAGTTATGCTATCCAAACTCCAGAAACAGGTGCAGGTGTTTCAGCACAAGTGCAGTTGCATCTATTCCAGACAAACACTTCTCTGTTTTAGAGGATGCTTCTTTCTTTTTAAAGGATCAAAAAATGCCCGTGAATTTGAATCTGATGTTAACAAGTCTGTTAACAGGTTTACAAAGTAACATGAAGACCATCAATAGAGAAAAGCTTTGGGGAATAACTTAGATCTAGGTAGTACTTGCTATTTTTTTTAAATTCAATATATTAATTTTTCCTTTCAAGAAAACACAGTCTGGATATACTTAATCATTTCCTTTAGTTTCTTTTCTTAATGCTTTGACAATCCACAGGGACAAATTTTCCAAACTAATGTAACTCTAAGCCAAAACTTTCCTTAAATTTTCATAATTTTCTTAGGCAGGGAAAGCTGAAAGATAAAGTTTAAGGTCACATTGCAGCATATTTTTCCAATTATGGGATTTGGGGAAATAGACCTGAGTGGTAAGCGGCCATTAGGAATAAAGCAGTTATATTAGAATCAGAAAGTAAATTGGATGTAACAAACAGGACAGTCGGGACACGTCAGGATGCCCGTTCATGCCCTGATCATTTCAGTCAGACTCAAATTGTGTCAACCGTACTGTCTTTGAGGGGTGCGTGTGTGTAGTATAACAGTCATGTTGGTGTATGGGCAAATGAACATACACAAACACACATATTTTGTGGATGATGAACAACAGACAGGATGAAAAGAAGTAAATAAAACTGATTTATTTGGTGGGTGCAGGGACCATGTTTCAACATATTTGTGTCCCCTATATTCATGATGTGTTTGGCATAAAATATTTACATTTAAATGCATTATTGAATAGATAAATGGACAGAATGGAAATGAATGAATAAAATGAGAATGTCAATTAAAAGAGCTAACTTAAACTAATCCATCCAGAGATTTCCCTTGGATTTAAATAAGACCAAAATTCTCAGGATGGCAAGAATAGGAGCTAAAAATAAAACTTCATTTCATCAGAGCCTTATTATATTCTAGTCTTGCGTGAAAGACTAGAGAATATTGATGTCATTGGGTTACTTCTGTCCATAACACAAAGGTATTAATATACTCAATAATCAACTATATGGCACTCTTCTTACACTGCAACTTAGACTGGTAATTAGGAAAAATTTAAAGACTAATAAGCATAATACCATACAGTATATAGAATTCTACAGATTCTGTAAGAATGATGAAATACTCCAGAGGTTGATGTCTGCTCCAGATTGTAATGATGTCCAGAGAAGCTTAGTTTTATTTTAAAAAAATCTGAGTACCCAGAGGACAGTTCTTCCTCAGAAAAATAAAGTAAAACTGGAGAACTGTATTTGCGTCACCTGGAGATTAAGTTACATGCGTAATCAGGCTATATGTATTTTCAGATGACACTTTAATGGCAGTGTGAACTTTATCAAGTTACTTAATTTCTCTGAACGTATTTTCTCTTCTGCTAAACTATAGACAATAATGCCTCCCTCTCTGAGTTAGTGTGTAAATAAAATGGAATGAGGTTTATAAAAGAACTCAGCAAGGATCCAATAGAGTAGAGTCTCTGTAAATATGAATTTCTTCCTCTTTCCTCAATTCCTCATTCTAAGTGTGGGAGCCAAGCTGTGGAAAGCTGGCCATGTTCAATTCACTTCAACTAGCGAATCATAAAATCACAATAAGAGACTGATGTTTTCTTGTTCAAACTACAGCCAATTGTGCCATCACCTCTTCCTACCCCTACCTGTCCATACCCACTGTGTGGAGTCTCATAAGGTATGAAAGAAAGGAAAATGTGAGAAAAAGGAAAACAGGGAAGAGGGATTGGAGAGGAACAGGTGAGGTGGAAAATTGATTCCAGGGCAGCCTCCTTAATGACACTTCACCTGCTCAGCCTAGAGTAAGCACTCTAAGACTAAATGACATGCTGCGGGAATTGCACACAAGCTTACACAAGGATTGAAGTGTCAATTCAGGAGTCATCACCCATCTTTACCCCATGACCCCACTCCCACACAGTGAGATGGACTGGCTCACAGGACCCTGGATTATCACTATAATGTAGTTAGTTTGAATTTTTCAACCCCAGTCCAAAATCAGGATCAACATCAGAATTACGGATTTCACAAGAGAGTGAGTACCCATAGGAAAAAGGGGCTCCATATCAGCAAGCCACACAGTTACAATTTTAAAATACTGCCTTTTATATGCCTCCCTTACTCTCTTATTTTAAATTGTGTCAAATCATGTTTATCTCAAAAGCAATCTTAAAATGACATTGCCGCCGGGGGAGGTGGCTCACACCTGTAAATCCCAGCACTTTGGGAGGCCGAGGCTGGCGGATCACAAGGTCAGGAGATTGAGACCATCCTGGCTAACACAGTGAAACCCTTCTCTACTAAAAATACAAAAAATAAGCCAGGCGTGGTGGTGGGCGCCTGTAGCCCCAGCTACTCAGGAGGCTGAGGCAGGAGAATGGCATGAACCCGGGAGGTGGAGCTCGCAGTGAGCTGAGATCATGCCACTGCACTCCAGCCTGGGCAACAGAGGGAGACTCCGTCTCAAAAAAGAAAATGACATTGTCAAATGGCATTTCCTGAATGCCAGCATAGTTTTAACTACCAACTCTATGCTTACAAGTTGAAATTCTCTTGGTTTAACCCTGACCCTGACTCACATATTCAACAGGCTGGGAAAAAATATAAACTTTGGCTTACCCTTTGCCCTCTACGCTGGAGACGTCTAGAAAAAACTTGACAGCTTCCTTCCATATTCCCTATTTCAGTAAATGGCACCAACATTTTCCCAGACACTCAGACTAGAAATCTGGTGATGACAGCACTCTATTGCCTAAAACCATCATCAGCTCCTCATTGCCTTTAGAATAAAACCTGGGTCTGCAGGAAGGTAAAAAGCCCCCCAGTTCTTGTTTCTCAACCAACTTTACCTTTTACCACATGCTTCCTTATTTCTGCATTCTGGTAATTTCAAACTGAGTCTGGTCCTATACACAGATTCTATCCCTCTGTTCCTTCTGCTTGGAATGCCCCTCTCATCTTTCTTTACCTGCAAGCCTATTATTTTTTAGGATAAAACCCACATGCATTGTGATCCAATAGCCTCCTGCAATGCATGAGCCCTACATCACCAC
Source organism: Pongo abelii (assembly GCF_028885655.2). NCBI lineage: Eukaryota > Metazoa > Chordata > Mammalia > Primates > Hominidae > Pongo > Pongo abelii. Next base: position 107,786,369 of record NC_071999.2, on the reverse strand, counting down.
CACTGTGAAGAGCCACATCACCCTAATTAAAATGTCCAACAGGCCTCTTCTCCACTATTCTCATCATCTCTTTGGAACATAGACGCCGCTCACTAGTCATGAGCTCTTTTATTACCACTGTGTTGACAGCAATGATAATGAAGAACATGAGCATGTATAATGAATACTAGAAAAAAATACCCTCAAGAGAATAGTGTTCACAAAATGTTTAGGAAATCCCCTGGAGCACAAGAGATTATCAGAAGAGGGAAACCCTTCTGCAATGGGAAGATTTAGCAGCAGGCTTTCCCCAGTCAGTCTGGAGAAGCCTTTGAAGTTGCACACTCATAATTAAATGGGGCAGCTCTTTTATCTCCCTTGCTGGCAAACTTTCAGGAGACCAGAGGAGTTTCTATCCATCTGCATGCACCAATGAGGCAGTCAAGCTTAACAAGATGTATATGTGTATGTGTCTACCTTATGGATTATCAAATAGAACTGGACTGAAAATCTATAACTCCATTTTTGCTAAATGATACCTTTTCAGATAGATTTCTGACTGCTTTCTTTTTCTTTGCACTATTAGACATCCTGGACTTACATATTTTATTTATTTGCATTTAGATTGCAAACTCCATGAAGTCAAAGATCATGGCTGTCTCCTGTCCCCTACTGGCTCCTACTACACCAGCAGCCCAGATGTCACTCAGTCCCTAACAGACAGTGTCTGCTCCATAGTATTTACAGTCAAAAATTTTTGAATCTACTAATTGATATTTATTTACAGACTACATTGCAGAATAACATTAGTTTAAAGCCTATCAAAGAGTTAATGCACAAAATAACCCTGAGCACTGTATTATCCTGTTTTGTAATACATTAATATAGGTGTCTTAATGGTAACTATCCTGTTCATTGTCAACAGCTCTGCTAGTTTTGTAGTCTCAGAGTTGAACTGAGTAGCTATCTAGAGCTAATGGTTCTCCTGGGTGAGGAATTAGACTAACTTTAAAAGAGTGGGTGCCCTCTCATCTCTAGTCTTTGCCAACTTTGGGAATTCTCTGGAGGTTTTCCAAGTTACCAGTAGGAGCACTGCAAACGTAAGATGCTTTAGAATACACGTTCAGTTTCTTTTACACGGTATGTGAGAATCAGAAATCTTGAAAACAGGGAAATATGCATTTTTTATTTTTTATTCATTACTTTTTAAATTTTTGTGGGTACATAGTAGATGCATATGTTTATGGGGTACTTGGGATGTTTTGATACAGGCATGCAATGTGAAATAAGCACATCATGGAGAATGGGGTATCCATCCCCTCAAGCATTTATCCTTTGTGTTACAAACAATCCAATTATACTCTTTACATTATTTAAAAATGTACAATTAAGTTATTGACTATAGTCACCCTATTGTGCTATCAAACACTATGTCTTATTTATTCTTTCTAATTGCTTTTTTTTTGTACCCATTAACCAGCCCCACCTCCCCCTCCAGAAAAATAGGAATTGGAAGAGCCCTTACCTGAACAGAAGTCATCAGAATATCGGTCATAGACAGCTCTACAGTCCCTCTCATCACATTCACAGGTGTCCCCATGAATATCTCCCCAGTCCCCAGTCGGATCAACGTCGTGACAGGTACATTCACCACATACACAAGTCCCTAGGTGGGAAGAAGAATTATATAAGAATCCAGTCAAGAAAAACCATGAAAGAAAGCATTTCACACATTGCTTATTATTTTCTGTTGTTTACTTTGTGTTTGTAAAAAAACACATATATTCAGATAAAAATATTCTAAAAAGGAAAAACACCATCTAATATTGATAATAGAGATTCCTTAATAAACAAAAGTTATTATCTATTCTATAATTATGTGAGTTGGTGGAATGTGTCATTAGTATTATGTTAGTTTCCTTCAAAGATAACACTAAAACAATTTATATAAGATATAATCCTTTCCCTCAAGAAGCTTGCAATCTATTTGGCAAAAAGAAAGCTAATTAGAAAGAAAAATTAACAAACACTAAAAACAATGTGCGAATATTTTGTAAACTAAGACATGAACGCTCTAAGAATTTGGAGAAAGAGGATCAATGAGGGTTGGAGTAATTAGCAGTGGATGGATTGGATATATAGGGATTAGAGGAAATGTTCCAGGAGACATTGGAGGTAGAACTAAGAGAAAGTCAAGAAAAAAAGACTAAGCAAAGAAGGGTAGGGATGGGAATAGGGACCCTGAGGTGCATGTTAAAAAAAAAAAAGACTAAGAAGTAAGGTTTGCTAGATCAGATGAGCCCAGATTATAGAGAATGTTGGAGAGCAGATTGAGAAACATAAACTTGGTCATTTGCAGATTTGCAGAGGGAAATGCCCAGCTGTAAATCATATTTACTCTGTGTGGATTATCAGTAACTGTCTTTAGGGCAACCAGCTAATCATTTGATAGCGACATAAAGTTAAATCCTTTTTTTTCCTCTTACATCAAAATAAGTACCAGTTGGATTAAAGATTTAAATGTACAAGATAAAACTGTAGAATATGAACTAAACTCTTTTTATTCAAGACCCCAAAGCACAATTACTAAAAAAGGAAATTGAAAATTTCCATAAAAATGGAAAATTTTGGTTGGAAACAAAACACTGTAAAAAAAAAAGACTGATAAAGCTGAAATAAGTAGTTAATATGTCTGTAAAAGACAAAGAACAATTTCAAAAACATATAAATACATCATAGGATTGAATATATAAAGGATTAATATGCCCAAAGTGAAATAGACAAAAGCAAAGAACAAAAGGAAATTTCATACAGAAATAATGATAGATAAAGATGAAAAATATTTATCACTCAATCAACCACTACTAAGTGGGTAGCAGTGGGAGATCTTCAAAATAATTGTGATTGGCAATTATTTTAGATGTCAGATTGTCAGAGGTGGAAAATATTACTTGGATCCAGACTCGGTAAAGGTGTGGGACAATGGGTACTTTCTTGCCCTGAAGAGGAGTACGAAATGTTACAACTTTCTGGGTAGCGATTTTGCAATATGTACTTTTTATATCTGTGTTATTATTTAGACTTACAGCTCACTTTAATTAATGTACCCAACAGAAAGAAAAAGTACACACAAGTGTATGTTCAGAAGTATAAAATATAGTTGTGTTTATGTTTTTGAAAAATTACTAGTGACCGAAATATTGATCAACAGGGAATTAGCGCAGTAATGGTGCACACATATGGACTACCTAGCAATCGCTAAGTAATAATTAGGTTTTTTCCCCATAAATATGGAAAGATAAACAACATATATCATGAAATAAAAGTGTAAAATTACAAATCAGCATGTACAGTATGATTTGATTTTTTTCTTTAATAAGAAGGAAATACAGGGATAGGGCAGCCACAAAAATGAATTTTAATAAATAAATACGGACTGAAAGCTCATGTACCAAAATGTAAAAGGAGGTTACACCTGGAAGTTAGGTTTATGGGTCACTTTCTTATTTTTCTGTGTACTCTACTTTATTATCTAGATTTTAAAAAATGAATACGCATTGCTTTCATAATAGGATAAATGAGTTTGGTCAGGAGGAACAGGGACTAGGAGCCATGCAGATGTGACAAAGAAGCAGCTTCTCAGCCATGTGTAAAGGAGTCCAATATGACACTCAATAAAACAGATGGGCAATAGAGGACATTTGTTCTATTAATGATTATGTCTGCAACATTGGTTTTTTGGCCCCTGAAGATGGGGAAAAAGGAAGACAAGATAGGTATGTGCAGGGACCAGTGTCTTTCTATTACCTATGGATGCAATGATGCAGAAACGCTTTCAGGGTAGTCAGGAGTATTACCTTTTGAGAAAAAAAAATGACTCATCTCAGCGCCCACTTCTGCCCTGTCTTCAAGTACCCCTGAATCTCAGAAGCTGTGAGCCTCACTCAGGCAAGCCGCTTCCCATTCTGCCTCTGCCAGAGCTCCAGGTCAGAATGCTCCAAGCACAGCGAAGTGGGAGGCAGGTGGCTTAGCTTATGTTTCTGAAGAACATCGTCTCTCACAGCCAATGTAACTCTGCTGCAGAACCTGACCTTAATCCACAGCCTAACCAATTCCATTTTCCACCTCTCTCTTTTTGACAGCTAAATAGTAATTTTCCACAGTACCACAGTTCAAGCTTCATATACTTACAAATGGTGACTGTGACCCCTACTGCATAAAAGGACTTATGCAGAAAACACATTGGACACAGGAAGGAGAACATCACACACTGGGGCCTGTTGTGATGTGGGGGGAATGGGGACGGAAAGCATTAGGAGACATACCTAATGTAAATGATGAGTTAATGGGTGCAGCACACCAACATGGCACATGTATACATACGTAACCTACCTGCACGTTGCGCAATGCACCCTAGAACTTAAAGTATAATAATAATAAAAAATAATAAATAAAAAGAAACCATAAGGTAAATTAGTATGATATATAGTAAGATTTAGTCCCCACAAAGGAAGACTTTATGATTTTGTTCCAAGTTCCTGCCTTTTTATTTTCTCTATGTAAAGAAATGTGGCACATTTTACTCCTCTATGTCAATTTCTAAAAGGTGGTATGCTACGGTTTCTGTACTAGCATTATCTATTACAATGCATCATTCATGTATAGAAATGAAAAAAAAGTTTTCCAGCTATCTAGATTTTTTTAGTTTTAAAGAAGAAGTATAATCACTTTTTAGTGTCATCGAATAGGCAATGAAAACTTTAGTATGGCTCTCTTTATCACTACAGCAAAGGGAAAATTAAGTATTTTCAAGGAATTTTAAAACTATGTTTAAACTGTTTGATTTTATATCAAAAGTTAGTTAACTACTTTTAAATTATAGTTTAGCAATATTAATATATTTGTTAACTTCCTTTGTAAAGTCAGTGTACATTTCCTATGGCTATTGGATATATACTTTGTATGTCTATTGTATTCAATATCAAATTTTTATTATTGCACACAGAAGTTAAATTAGTCCATATCAAATCTGCATTTCAACCAAGCCTTCCATTTACTCATAATTAAGACAAGAGGGTTTTCTGAATGCTCTCTGGATAATTAGATGCTCATGCTGTAGATGGTTCTGTTAGTCAAGAGACATTTAACAGAAGTATCTAAAGGAATTGCCTTTTAGCTGCACTGTGCTATTTCTGGAGGGCTGCCAAAGAAATTACAGTCCCTAAGTTAACTGTTTATTCAGTGAAGCTTAAAGAATGACAGTAACTTTCTTATCTTTCTCTTTTCTACTCAATAAAACACAAGACAGAAAAGATTGTTGGGATAGTGAATGTTGATTTACATCAAAGTAAATGGTTAGAAGATAACTTCCTCCCACACTAGAGGAAATACAGAGAAAAGAAGTGTTAACAATTAAAAGCTTTGTTTGCCTCCCCGTTATGTAGTAACATGTATGAATGACACACCTCTGTTACTGCAGATTTTGCCATCTGGAGACGTGCATCTTCGCTTGCTTTCCCAGGGGGTGATATCGCACTGGAATTCACATTTATCTCCATGCCAACCAGCCTTGCAGTAGCAGTTTCCACAGTAACACTTCCCATGGCCTTTACCCAAAATGAATTTTATACAGTGAGGAAAAAAGCAACTTTCATAAGCAGAATTAACTTTCTATCTCTTTGTGATCATTTTTGCCTTCTGAAATACTGTCACAGCTCCACATTCCTTGCCTAAAATAATCAAATTATACAGCTTTCTCCAAACACATCATGGTTGTGCCTATACATGCTTAATTATACAAAAAGAGCAAAGTGTCCTTTAACTTGGGCTAGACAGGGAACTGATTAAAAGTATTTTTAAAGAAATGACATGAATGACCATGACAGCCTATTACTTTTCCATCTCAAATGCACACATCTAACCCAAATATATATGAGCATTCACTCTAAGGACGTTTCTTGAATTAGTTATTAAAATATTTCATTTGAAATCAACTATTGAGAAACCAATGGTGCATATTTACCTAGATAGACATTATGAATGACCAAACAACTCTTTAAAGCAGAAGAAATATTTCATCTTTTCACTCAACTGTGCCCCACAAGCTGTTGTGTTCCACCATGTGAAAGAGAGGTTTTCAGCCTAGTCCATGTTTAATCCTTATTTAGACAAACAAAATACCATGAGCCCTTGGCCACACAATCAAATTCCCTTTCTACTTGTCAAGGGGATACAAATGACAGGTAAGAGCACTCATCATTTTGTGTCCAGATGCCCTCTTTCAGCTCCCACCTCTCTGTAACCTGTTAATTGCTCATCTGCACTTGTCTCCAAGCCATCTGTAATGAATTATCACACCATTGCTTTCCTCATCCACGTCTAGCAATCCTTCTGCAAATTCCCCAAAGATGGCATTTATCCCAAAATTTACTTCTTGTACTCTCATCTTTGTAGTTATATCACCTAAGCATAAATGTATGTCCTTGTTCTTGTTTTGTTTTTAGTCTATTCTTTCTGTATTATAGGAGTTTGTGTTTTATCAGTCTATGGCTAAAGTCTTTGTTCTTTCCATCAATCTTCTCTTACAGCCAAACTCCACCAAAGACAATGCAAAACTGATTATGAGACTACTTTTCATTGTCTTATAAGCATATTTATCATTCTAACACTATGGTATTTCTGGCCAATGGCAAGAACATTAGTAGGACCTGTAAAAGTCACATAAGAAGAAGGAAATACAACAGAATATTCTGTTCTCCTATGCTATTCATGTCCAGCAGATGAGACTTCCATCAAGAAGACATACATCCGAGAGACAGAGCCAGAGAGATGAACAGAAAGAGTGCCATAGTGAGACACAGAGAAAGAGACAGGGACCCAGTGCCATGTTTTCTGTCTAAATAAGTTATAATTGGGATATTCAAAGAAAATCACTTCTTAACCTAAAAATCAATGACCATTTCCACAATGAATCTGAATTTTAAATTTGTTTACTTAAGCAAATGCAAAGGCTGTCAAGTGACTTAATCAGTACAGAATATATCATCTATATATCTTATTTATGAACTTAAAATGGTATCTACTTGCACACACAATTAAATCACATCCTAGTGATATATCACAGGCCTCAAGAACTCAAGGATTACACTGAAAGAAAAAGCAATAGTATATATTAATTGCTTTTCTTAGGAGTCAGGTTTGTAAGACCCAATCACCTTTTTGGACTACCGAATTTATTTTCTCTGTAATTTCAGAAAATTTATACAGAAGGTGCTACATATGTAAGGATTACTATATTAATAAATGATAAAAAATCTATATTTCTCACATCCAAATTCTTTGAATATTTATACAATTCAGTATTGAATTAGGGTTTTACTAAGAAACCTTTGAGTTAGAGGTAAATAAGGAAGCAAAAATTATGTAACGATACACGTCTATGCAGGTATGGAAAATTAAACAAATATCCACATAACTCAAATAAAAATATTGAACGAGACACATCTGAATAATTGAGATTAAAATGTGTGCTTTAGGACAATACATATTCCAGACAATAAACATAATCCTTTGCTTTGTGCAAACTGATAGCACAAGAAAATCTCTATTTGTACTGCTTCACTGATGAACTGTGGAATCATCTCTCAGCAGATTGGTTTCATGTGAATGACACATGGAAAGATTTACAATCCCAGGCAATGTCACCCCCAGAGGGTGTTTACTGGAGTGCTGGTGTCCTTTTTCAGAGACTTTGCACCATGAAATTGCTTAAGCCTCAAACAAATGGAAATAACAACTAGAAAGTTTGAAAGTTAAACATCTTCTGTTGTGTTGTTTCAAGTTACATTTTTCTATTGATACATGCAAATAGACTCTGCTTTTGTGGTGGTATCAACACACACTGGCTCCAAAGCATGTTCCTGCCTTCTTTTCCTTTTTTTTTTTCATCTCTAATAATGGAAACTAAACATCAAGAGGACAAATACATATATTTGTGGATGGATTTGTCCAGTTGATCTAATTATTTCGGACTGAGCTCTTTAAGAGAGAATTGTCCGAGCAGCATCTTGCTTAGGTCATCGGCTCGGAAAAATAAAAATAAGATTTTTGTGTTTGTTTGTTTTATCCAGGTGGGTTGTACAGCCAGTAGATCAAAGAGGAAGGGCCAATCAGGCCTAAAATAAGTGTATTTGGATGACTCACAGGATTGAAACTACCGAAATGTAAACAAAAGAACAAGCTTGTCCTGTGCTAGCCACAGTTTCTCAGGGTTCTCTGGATCCACCTGGCCCCATTGGGCCCTAATCCTTCCAGAAAAACAATATTTTTAAAACTACCATTTCTGCACACAGGGCAGTATTCCTTCAACTGGAATCCCATGAGACAGGAGTGAAATATAAGTTCAGAGCAGAGAAGAATTTACCTAAACCAAATGATTCTCTCTGCTTTCTACTTTCCTTTTCCTACGCCACTCAAGGTTGCAAATGGAAACTCTGGGCACAGGCTTGCAGGTTGAGTAGAAGAGATGAAAACTGCAAGAGGTGAGGAGAGACTCCTCTTGTGGAGCTCTGAGCTCCGAGGCACTGATGCAGTCGAGAGTGGTGAGGTGTCAGGAACACAGACTTTGGCATCACACAGACACGAGCCCAGATTCTACTATCATTGGTGGACTGACCCTGGGTTCGTTACCTAATTTATCCACGTCCCAGGTTCCACATCTATCTATGTGGATAAACATAATTCTTACCCTAGAGTGATGTTGTGAGACAAAACATAATGAATGTAAAGCACTTATTGCAGAATTTGTCACTAGCAAACATGCAAGAACTGCTACAACAGAAAAATGAATTGAGTAATGGTGGTACACAGAAAAGGTCATTGAAAATGTTATCTAAGTGTTTAGGGACAGAGAGGGGGAGGTAAACTCTAGGCTAATAACCCTACTGACCTTCAATGTCCCCGATAGGACATGGGACTCACGTTTTAGAAAGGGAAAAACAAAGAAATGAAAATGTACACTTAAGAGAGTAGGAGAAAGGAAAATAAAAGTGGCTAAGGTGAGCAGAGGAGATGGTATTCTACTAGGACTACTTCAGAGCTCTGCAGTTGGCCTGTTGCCATAATGACACAGCTCTCCTCTGGGGACAATTTGGCTTTGCATCTAAAAAGTACTAGTCTACTCTTAATGCCATAGTCTCACTCTCCTTATGTGAAATGTTTTCCAGATAAACATAGGTTTAAACCACATTAGTACACCTAGAGAAGAAATTAATGTAGAGATAAAAGAACAATGAAATAGGTGAAAAAACAGGTACTTTTATTAATTTCTACAGAGCCAATATACATACCTCCACATATTTCTTCTGTTTCATCGTCTATGCATTCTCTATCGTCACACTCACAAAATTTACCATACACAAGTCCACTTCCATCTGAATTATCACACTTACACCTGCCACAGTGACATGTACCTAAACCATGAAAACAAAAACGACTGTTTGTTACATGCATATACAACTATAATTAATGAATTTTTATACCATCTCTTTCAAGAGAGTAGATAATCCAAATCAATTTAATATTTCAGTTAGATATTTCTGTGGGCATGGTGAGGTAAAGCGCATGCTACTCTTTCTTGAGGCTATTTTAGCATGGCAATTATATTCTAGATCACACAACTATTATTATTGACCTCTAATGGTTTAATGAATGTAAATTTGACCTCTCCAAGTGCAGAGCTACTCCACACATAGCCATCCAAGCAATGCATTAATGTCTTCTGATCACACCTGGATCTGAAGTGAAATAAAGCAGCAAATTCTAAGCTTTGTGAGGGAAACAACCTTGCTTATCTTCCTCACCAGTATTTATCCAATGTTTTGCACGATGTTTGAACATACTATTTATATAATAAATATTTGTGGAAATAATTTATTGTCAAATGCATAAATAAAAATCATATGTGTCCCTGATAATTTCCCCTCCTCAGCATTAACTTATCCTGATACACATGTCCTTACAATAATGGGACCAGAGTGGATTTCCTTAGGCATGGATTGCTGGGAACTCACCAGATTCTCAGGGGACCTCCATGTTAGAGAGGCATGGTAGTCATCTGGTCTACTATGAGCCATATACTCATCCAAGTCTGAAGATTCTACCACATCCCCCAAATGTAATTTCACCAACATTAATATTGCACTCAAATAATTTTGAGAGGTGGAATGCCCACTTGAGAAATTTCCTTTTAATGTATCTATTTTGAGTTTTAATGCTCATCACAGCCATCACCATGTATCAACTGAGACTTGATCACTCACAAGAAACCACCTAGGACTCTGAAAATCCAACGGGAATCAAGTCAGCCATAACCCTCCTCTCAGAGTTTTATATGAGCAAAAACCAATGTGATAAAATAAATACAGAAGTGCAAAGTGTTGCAGAAGCACATGGCAAGGGGATTTAACTGAGACCAGTAGGTCAAAGTCAGAGTCCCTGAGGAATTAGCTCAGAACTAAAAGCCAAGAGCAAAAGCATAGCTAAGAGAAGTGAGATGGTGAAGAGGCTTACTTCCAGCACAAGATAATAGCACAGGCTCTGCAATAAAAGGGGAGGTAAAGGAAAAACATCACATAGGATTGAGGTATACAACAGAACAGCGTGAAAAGTGGCATGAAATGAATAAAGCAACTTGAGGTGCAGTTCATGGAAGTCTTATAGGTCATGTGAAAGATTTCCAGCTTTAATCCAACAATAATTGGAAGACACAGAAGCAAGGGAGTCCTGTGATCACGTATGAATTTTTACCAGATTACTCTAGTTGTCACGTAACAAAAACTAGATGAAGCAATAGCATAAGAGTGAATGAACTGAAATGAGGCAAAAGTGGATGCAAAGAAATAAGTTAAAAGGCTGTTATATTTGTCTGCAGGAAAGAAGACAGTGGCTAGACACATGATGCGATGAGTTTAGAAAGGAACAAATACATTTGGGGATATTTTTAGGAGAAAGAGTAGAGGGCATTTGGTGACTGAGTGTAAAGGGTGAAGGATGGGAAGGAACCAAAGATGCTGTTGATAATTTGGTTTGAATTACTAGATATTGGCAAATCTATATGTGATGTATTAGAAAGAGCATGAACTTGTGAGTAAGGTAGAGAGCTGTAGCTGAATTCCGAGTTTTAATCCTCACGAGCTACGCATTTTTAAAGGCATTGCTTTCATTTCTAATTCCCAGATTCCATATCTGCAAATAATCTCTGCTTCATAGAACTGCTGCCAATACCAAGCGATGAATATGTACCCAGTCATGTTTCTAGAAGCACTGCTGAACCTAGTACATAGTAGGATTTGAGAAAATTTGGGTTCTTCCTCTTCTCCCGTTAAGATATAGAGCATATTCGTCATACTTCCAAACATTTTCTCCAGAAAATATATTTATGGATGCTGACAATATCCTTGTTTTCATATCTTCTGCATGATTCTGTTACCCAGATCACTTGCAAGTCACTATTATCTATAAAATTTTCACTCACAGTTACATGTAAATGGTGATTTTGCAGAATTTATTTTTCTACCTTGCAAATACTCATGTGAATTTTCCCGTTATTAAACTTCATTTTATTGCATTTTTCCCTAAAAGTTATCTCAATTCATAAAAGTAATTTGAAATCTAATGCTATAATTTATGCTATTGCTTCATCTAGTTTTTGTTCTCTAATTATCACCCTTCTTTTTCATGTTCACATTTATTCATCCTGTCTCTCAACCACCCACATATCCAGCCATTAAGCTTTCTTGTTATCTATCTGTTATGTTGTTTGCAAGGAACTAAGTGCTATAGAAAATAATGGGATGCTTAAAATTAAGTAAATCATAGACCAGGAAGAAAGAGATACCCTATTAACACATTTCGTATAGCATTTGCCACAAGTCTATTGCAAAAGCCTTTGTGTCATATGTTTTCTTGTTTTATAAATACTAATATAAACCCATATAAATATTATACATGTAACCATATATAATATGGGCCTCTCATATATAATATGAGAGCAAGAAGTCACTTGGTTAGGGCTGTGTATGAGGAAGTTTTTTCAGGAAAGTTGGGAAGGAACAGCCTCTGCCTCCAAATTCTATGACTCTTCACTGAAGTCCCCCATAGGCAGCTCCCTCTCATCCACACATCGGAACCATTCCCGGCTGATGTGGGAAGTTTACAACAGCTCAGAGACTTCCTGTCTCACCCATAAAGCAGAATTCACAACTGAGCCTCCAAGACATGGCATATGGACGCCCAGGCAAAAGCTCCAGACTCCTGTGCTCATGCTATGACACACAGCTTCTCTCTCGTGGTTGCCAGTTAACTCAGCCTCTAGGATTGGTCTTCTGCCTTACACTTGATTATTTTAGCTCTGAATTTTCATAGTGCCCAATAGAGCTGACTCTCTCTAGGATGACTGACCAGACGTGTACACCAGCCCACATCCCCGTGCAGTGGTGCCGGGGCCTCACCCTGCTCTGCACACTGGACCTCCCTTCTAGTTTTCCCACAAAGTTAGCCTCTGGAACACTTTGGTCCCCAGCTCTGTCTCATCCTGCCCTTCAGTCTCATTCCCCAATCCATTTAACTCCTCTTCCCCTTCTGTTCCAAACTACCTCAGAAAACCACACTGTGATATGAAAGGGAAAGATTAATAGAGAGACTTCATAGGCTAATGCAATTTGGGGGAAATGGTCCTGAACTCGGAGGGTGGAAGTGGGTATTAAAAGAAAGACAGGTGAGAATGAGATTGCCAAAGTAAACATGAAAGGCTTAGATATTTCTACAAGAGTAAATGAGACAGAAAAGATTAAATGTAACACTGAATATAAATGTATCTTTTGGCCAATTGCATTTCTGGTAATTTGCCCTGAATATACACCTCCAAAAATATAAAAATATATGTGCACTTACAACCCAAAATTCTGACTACTGTCTAAATGCTCAAGCATAAGAGCTCGACTGAATAAATTACATTGCATACATAGAATCCAGTCCTATGCTTTTAAAAAAATAAAGAGAAGGATTTCTATGAACTGATTTGGAGTGAATTCCAGGAGATTATGTTGAGTCGTAAAAGCAGAGTGCAAAAGAACACATGGAATGAATGCACAACCATTTGCACAGGAAAAAAATGAGAAATAATAACACACAAATATGTCTATTTATCTTTACACAAAAAGAAATACATGCACAGAGAAGGAAGAAAGCAATAAAGTTGGTTATCTATAAGGTTAGGGTAAGCAGGGTGCAAGGTTTGATGAAGAGAGGGATGATTCTCTGAGTATGCTTTTCTGCATAGTTATGAATTTTAGAAGCATGTTAGTGTACTATACATTATAAAATATATTAATACAGATGGGAAGGGATTATAAAACCTAAAATTGAAAGTGATCTGAAATAAATAAGCTAAATTGTATTTCAAATGAGTACCATAACCACACTAAAAGAGAAGAAAATAAAATAAGTCTGAGTGACTTATGAACACAGCATTCGACTACACACCCCAATCTTGGGCATGACTGAGGTACAGTGAGTGGGGGCAAGTGGAGAGGGGTGGACTGCAAATCCTAATCTCTTTTGGTAGATTTGCTTGGTTTAGTGGTATGTCTGCAGCACTTCTAGGAGTAACTAGAGATGTAGTATAGGATTGAGCAAATAAGTAAATATGTTGGTGGTATTGGGAGCCAGGATTCTCCCTGTGAAAATGGGACATGCAAATATGGAATGGAGAAAACAAGAAGTAATCCTGTGAGGTTGGACTGGAATTAGATGCACTGGTGTAAATTCATGATTTCTAAAATACGCATGTATGTGTATGTGCACATGCATATCTGTGTGCAGGTATGTGTATATGTATTTGTGTGTATATGCACAGGCATATATTTACTAGTGTCAAGATAAATTAAAATGGAGACAAGGCCTAAAGAATGCTTGAGCAGACTAAGCCAGTTAGGCCTCATAAATGATCCTAACCTAGCCTGATAGGCAAAAATAAGTGAAACTTAGCTTATTTCTTGTAAATGTCTACATTAAAGAAGAACAGAACTTAAGTTTAACCAATCAGAAGGAACCAACAAACTTATAATTATATAACTAGGGACTTTCCAACAGGATAGACTAAATAAGGCAACCGTATAACGTTAGCCAATCAACTATTTTTCTTTGCTTTCTTTATCTGTTCACCCTATAAAAGCCTCCCACTTGCATTCCCTCAATGAAGCTCCTGAACCACTTCTGATCTGGAGCTGCCTGATTCATGAATCATTGTTTGCTCAGATAAAATAAAAATTGTATTATGCTTCAATCTACTTTTTTGACACAAGCCTATTTGCAGAAAGGGCCAAGAAGCAAACACACTCCAGTGGAAATAAGCATCCCTGTGCTCACAATTTTTATTCAAATACCATTTTCACTAAAAGGAATCAGGGCTATTTGGATAAGTGGCGGATTCCAAAGGTGCAGTGAAGCAGGTCCAATATGACCCTGGAATATGTTATTATGCCAACAAGTAAAGAATTGCAAAAACAAAACAAAAACAAAAAAACAAGGCAGGCATGTCACAAAAACACAAAAGCTAGCCTGATGGGCTCTAATACCTAATCTGGAAAACTCTGTGCACCAGAATAATTATGTACAAAATGAATAACAAATCAATGAAATAATAATTGTGCTTCTAGACTGATAATAAGTCACTAAGTAAATGAAATATCAAATAACTGGTAGATGAGGGAGGAGGATTCCTGTTTGTGATGGAATGCTGAGTGCCAACTAGTCTATTTGGAGAGAATGTTACAGTTCATAAATCATCATTTTCCAGTCATCATTTTCCAGTCATCATTGTCAATACTGTGTCAGGTGATTGTCATCAGCGGATGATAAATCTGGGGTAATTTTAGTGAGGAATGTGATACATGTACGGCTTTAAAGTATTTTTCCTCATAGAATGCACATTTGTGAAGAGGGTAAGTCAGAAATAACACAGTTGAGACACTAGCCAACACCTTGACCAGCTCATCAAAACTGACATCACCTATATGAGCAGATGGGCATCATGTGTTTCCAGATGAAACATTTTGAGAACGCAAAACCATTTCTCTAGTGTTTTACCTAAGAATATGTATTATGAATCTAATCATGGGGGGGAGACATCAGACAAATCCAAGATAAGTACACTTTTCTTTTAATAAAATGAGGACAACTTTCTTCACAAGTTTCAATGCTCTAAAGCCAAAGTCAGTGGAAATGGCCCAGATTAAAGACTAAAGAGAGATATAAACATAACATTTTCAATAGTCTGAATCCTGTAAGGAGAGGAAAATGCTATACAGGACACTACTGGGTCACTTGACTAAACCAGGTTATGAATAAAAGTATTGCATCCATGCTTAAAAAATGAGAGAGTCCTAGAAATGCGTTTATATTGTATCAAATATGTTTTATCATCTACTGAAACACTTCTGTATGTTTTCTCCTTTAAGATATGTTAATGTGGTGAATTACATGTTTAGATTCCTTAATATTAAACATCTTTAGAATCCTAGACTACCGCATTTGATTATAATGTTCTTTAAAAAAAAAAACCTAAATTTGATTTGCAAACAATAAATAAATAAATCCCAAAATAGATTTCAAACCCAAAACAATATTCAAGTCTCGTTACTGAAACCAGTTTGAAAAGAATAATTTTTTCAAGATGAAAGACGCTATGGGGCATGCGCGCGCGCGCGCGTGTGTGTGTGTGCGTGTTTGTGTGTGTGTGTGTGTATGTTTGGAGGGGTGGGTGTTATGAATTGGAAGTAAAGAAATCCTACTAAGAAGAAAGAAAGACTGAAGTGCTAGAGAAATATGATGAGAACATCATGAACACAGAAAGGGACCTAACTGCTAAAACCATTTGTCATGACCCCTGACGGATCCACTCACACCTCGCTTTGGATGTGGTCCTGATTCCTATCAGCAAAACACCTTTAACTCAGCTCAGTCTAAAACACACAATCTGTTGCAATCAGACTGTGGGGAATTCTCAGCTCTGGTTAGAGATGGGCCCTACCAACAATGTGAGCTTCAGGAGGAAAGGTCCTCATTCGTGAAGTCAAATCCTCACCTTTAGCATTTAGAGCAATGGGTCACACACTCGATCTATATTAAAATCACCCAGAGAGCTTTAAAAAAACCACCAACGTCAAGGCCACACACCAAAGCACTTGAAACAGAACCTCTGGTGTACTACATGAGAACTGACACTTTATTCCTTTCCCCTTGGGATGCTGATGTTCAACCACGGTTGAGAAAATCTGATATTGAGGCTTCACCTGCCCAAATGTAAAAAGAATATTTAATTACGGTAACACTCGCTAAATACCATTGAAACCTAAACTGCAACTCTTTTATATGATTTTGCTAATAAATTTTAACAGCATCGCTATAATTTTGTAAAAAATATTTTCAAATAACTTCTATGAAATAAAAAATATTTTGATCAAACAAAAAATCTTTCTGTGACTATATCCTTCAAAGAGCTTTATAACCAGTATATCTGAAACTTCTATCAAATTTAAAGTATTTGGTTCTATTTTGCGAAGGTAAAAATTCAAAGCACCCTTGATCTGTAACAGAAAATAATTAAGTCGGTTTATATAAATCCTTTTTAACAGATGTAATCCGGTATTCAATATCATGGCTCACAATTTACATAAAATGTTGTTGGGGTGTTGTTTCCAGTGAATATCCTGCTAGAAGGAGGCATTTGGAACAGCTGGAAAGCATCAAACTTGCCAGTCTCAGCAAGATGGCATTTTTTTTTCTATTGATTTATCTGAATTTCACTTCTAAAAAACATACTCAAAAGCAGACTCACTCTGAGATTCGACATTTCTCCACGCCCACATATTTCCATTAAAAACAAAATTTGATTATTCCACTTAACAATTTTCACAGGGTATACTTCTTACCTGCATTAGAGCAGATGATGTCTTGTGAATTCTTGCACAGTTGGTTACTTTTCTTCTTGGTCAAGTCACAGTTAGTTGGGTACTGGCAAGCATCCCCATACCATCCCTGGTCACACTTGCACTTGCCACAGTCACACTTACCATGGCCTGGGGATTGAACAACATCTAGTCAGACTCAGATTGTTTTCCAAAGGTAACCACTACTGTAACACATACTCTTAACGGTGACATTGATTTGGGACTGAGATATAATAAATTGAAACTCATGTATATCACAGTGGCTGAGGGGTAATGCTATTATATAAAATGCAATGGAATATGAAAATTTTATTTCAATAATCAACTGATAAATTATAAAAACATTAATTTATAAAGACATTAGGATAATACATAAAAAAGCCTGATAAATCACAGAGTCAGAAAATTCAGCACTGAAAAACCATTCTATCCAGCATCTCAGTATTTAAGAGACAAAAGTCCAACGAAAAAATACTTCGTTTACTGTATTTTGCATAACACATTAAACCACAAACCATGAATAAAGACTCTTACATGAAACTCTACTAAACACTGGCCTTACTGTTACTCGAATTAAGCATGTAATGAAATTTATGGATATATTAAATACCAACTTCAGTAATACGGACATAAAATACGTATATATTTTGTTTCATATTCATCCGCCTCCACATAAATTTTTCAATCTTTAATGTTCTCAATAGTCATTTTTCTTTAATGCATGTTGTTTTCATTGTTGTGATCGGCAACGTTATTAAGTCCTGCTTGATGACGCCTACTAATGTTTTTATTGATTGCACATTAGTCTGACAGAAGGGCAAAACATGTGCAGTACTTGGTCCTTGTCCTCAAAGAACGTACAAACTTCAAAGTCAAGGCTAATATACAAAGAAGCTGATGTGATCGTCAGCCACAAGTGATTGTCACCTCGAGTTAAGTTGGGATAAAGTCTATGACCTATAAACATAAGAGCGGAGACTTTCTGGACTTCCTTGACTGTTAACTGGCCCTTGAAAGTTGAGCAGATTTTGAATGGGTTACAGGAAGAGTGTACATATATTACTCAAGACAATACTACTATGTCTAAATGCCTAAAATTCATAGGCCACATGAAGTCATTGATCCGATTCAACATGGTAGCTGAAATCCAAGGGATAAGGTCCAGATGGCTGGTCAGTATGAATGGCTTGGAGGCTGCCCATTTGGGCATGTTCAGCAGAGCCTGAATCTGTGATTGGCTGTGACTTTAAAACTGCTCTTTATGTGGACCAGTCCACGTAAATGTTCTTATTTCTGTTGCATTTATAAAATTAATTATTCTATTTTATAACCAAAACCTTGCAAGTATTTTATTAGGAATTCATTCTATTCAGCACACATTACTCCATCAAATTGACTGCATCATTTTCCATTGCTGCGTGGCACTACAAAATATTGTCAATCTTGCCCAACTTGGTATCATTTATAAGCATAAGTAATCTCACCTGTCAACCACCTAGCCTATTTATAAAAGCATTGAGCCAAATTCTTGCAGTGGCTAAGGCTCTTTGATAAATCAACTATCTTGGAAATTGTGTTGACTCTTTAATAACATTAATGTATTAGGTTGAACCATATGGAATCGCCACTTTCATAAGCTGAATATCAGCTGTTTCTTATGGTTCCACACCAATAAACAGTCTTCATATAAACAGTACAGAAAATAGAAATGATTTAGAAGATAAAGCATTATGGTAGCAGTAATTTGGTGAATCAGGAATAAAAGACTACTCAATGTGATTTTTTAAATTTTATATTGAATAGGACATCTTAGATCCTAAAGTATACACAGTAGAGATGTGAAATAATCTGTGGGTCAAAGGAACATCTTTTTAAAGGTGAGATGGTTAAAAATAGAAAGATAGGGGGAAAATAAACAAAATGTATACAGGATAGGGAGAGATCCATCCCTTCCAAACTGACCCAATGAAGCATCAACAGAAGCAATATTCTATGTTGCTTATCCCCTGAAGTGAGTTCATGGAGGCTCAGTTTCATGAAACTCTCTTCACAGAAGATTCTAGGGTAAAATAAACATGGAAAAGAGTCTGCTATCTTCTGTTCTAATGTGTCACGATATATATCAGCACACTATTGAGCCTCATATGTCTTATCATGAAAAATATTTTAAATTTTTTTAGCTTAGAATTTGCAAAACTTTGGCTAGGAGGCCCCCTTCTCTCATAACCTGTATTAGCATCTTAGGCACATGCTTAGACTAACACTGTGTCAGACACTGTAATGTGTTTTCAGCTTCTTCCTTAGCATCTGTTTGGAGGCAAAGATGACAGCTAATGTCAGACAGGGCCATCTGCCTTTACATTCTTTCTAAGCTTTATGCCCAGTAAGGGTTCCATGATTCATTTTCTTCCATTTAGGAAAACTCATTGAATAGGAATTGATCTCTGACTGTCAAGAATTATCAAATAGCCTGTGTAACCTTGTTTAAAGATAAATATATATTTAAAAAATAGTACTCAGACTATTTTTTACAACTTTTTCTAAGGTTAGTAAGAGCTTTAGCAGACCTTGGGGGATGAGGTTGCTATATTATTGTGGCAAGGTAATCTCCATTACAGTGCCAATAACATGGCTTCAAAAAACACCTCATTTTTCAAAATAATTTGTTATGTGTTAGTTTCCTGAATCTTCCATAACAAAGCACCACAAACTTGGTGGCTTAAAAAAACAGAAATTTATTCTCTCAAAGTGATGAAGGCTGGAACCTGAAATCAGGTTGGTTAGTTCTGGAGGACCTGAGGGAGAAACTGTTCCATGCCTCTCTCCTAGTTGCTGGTGGTTGCAGGTAATCTTGAGCATTTCCTGGCTTGTGGCAGTGTAACTCTGCTCTGATGATACCGAATAGCCTTTCATATGCTTATTTGCAATACATCTATCTTATTTTGCCCGTTTTTGTATTGAAATTTCAGAGTCGTTTATACATATGAATATATAACATATATAATTATATATACATATATGTACATATTTACATACATATATACCTATATTTCTATATATATATGTTTACAAATTTATATATACTTGTATATGTATGTTTATCCTGGATGCAAGTTCATTGTCTCATATATGTATATATAAAAAACATATATATGTATATCAACATATATATACACATATATACATGTATAACCAGGATACATATATATGTACATAAATTGTTATATATACATATATGTACAGATATATGTGTATGTAAATTGTTGTATATACATATATATGTACATATCTCCTGGATAGAAGTTCATCTTGCACAGATTTTGATAGGGATTGCATTGAATCTATAGATAAAAGTAGAGAGAATTGCCATCTTAACAATATTTAGTCTGTGAATACAGTGAAATATATTGATTGATTTTTTTAATGTTGTACCAGCCTTGCGTCTTGAGATATACCTCATTTGGTTGGTAAGTATTATATTTTTATGTATTTCTTTATATATTGGATTCCATTTGCTAATATTCTATTAAAAATTTGGTGTTCTATGTTTATAAATCATACTGGCATGTAGTTTTGTTTGTTGTAAGGTATTTGTCTACTTTTAGGATAAGGAAAATGTTGCCCTAATGAAATGATTTGAAATGTATTCTCTAATCTCCTAGTTTTTGGAAGAGGTAGTATAGAATCAGCATTATTTTATCCTTAAGGGTTTGGTAGAATTTGCTAGTAAAATCATCGGAGCCTATAATATTCCTTTTTACAAATGTTTAACTATGATTCACTTTGCTTGACCAATATTGGCTATTCAAGTTATCTATTTCTTTTTAATTGATTTTGGTAGATTGTGTCTTTCAAGGACTTGGCCCATTTCATTTAAATTCCTGAACTTAATAGGCATAGACTTGCTGATATCATAAGCTTACTATCTTTTTAACATGCATAGTGTTGGATATTATGTATGCTATTCCATGCTGATGCTGGTAAGATTTGTATGTCCTGTATGTTTCTTGATCAGTCTGCTTAAAAATAAAGCAATTTTATTGTTATTTTCAAATAATCAGATTTTGGTTTTATTGATTTTCTTTATTGTTTTTCTCTTTTCAATTTCACTATTTTTTTCTCTAATCTTTATTATTTTCTTCCTTCTCCTGTCTTTGGATTTAATTAGGTCTTTTTTTTTCTATTTTCTAGGGTAGAAATATATATAGAAGAATTAATTTTCAACACTTCTTCTGTTCTAATATAAACATTTAATTCTGTAAATTTTTCTGTAAGTACTATGTTAGCTGCAATCCACAAATTTTTGATATATTTTTATTTTCTTTCAGTTATTTTTATTTATAAATTATTTTATTTTTATTCATTAAAATATTTTTAATATCCCTTGAGATTTCCTATTGACCTACGGGTTATGTAGAAGTATGTTGTTCAAATTTTTTTTCAGATCTATTTCTGTAATTTCTAGTTTAATCACATTATTACATGACAATAGAGTTTCTTTTAAATTTCTGAAGGCTTCTAATATGACCCAGAAGATGATCTATCTTGTTCAATTTTCCTTGCGCATTTTAAAATAATGTGTCTTCTGCTGTTCTACAAATGTCAATTTGGTCAAGCTGGTAATAATTTTGTTCAGGTTTTCTATATCCTCACTAATTTTCTATCTACTTGTTCTGTCGACTATGAGAAAGGAGTATTGACATCAACTACAATTGTGGATTTTTTCCCCTTTCAGTCTGTCATTTTTTAAAAATTTATGCATTTTGAAATGCTTTATGTGTATATATACTCAGCATTTTTAAACTTAGGATATAATTACTTTTTCATTGTGTAATATCTCTTCTTTATCCTTGATATTATTTCTTGTCCTAAAGCCTACTTTGTCTATCATCAATATAGTTGATCCAGTTTTCACTGGACGGGTGTTTGCATAGAATACCTTTCCCATTCATTTATATTTAACCTGTCAATGTCTTATCTTTAAAGTGGTTTCTTATAGATTAGTCGTTTCTCAGTTTTTATACAATTTGACAATCTCTATCTTTTAACTGGTGAGTTTAAAGAGATCACATTTAACATGATTTTTTACATTGCTGGATATAAATCTACCAACTTTCTAAGCAATTTTTATTAGCTTTATCAGTTCTTGTTTTTGCCTCTTTTTTCTGCTTTCTGTTTTGTTTATTGAGAATTACTTTTTATTCTGTTTCCTCTACTATTTGTATACGTTGATTTTTAGTGGTTGTCCTAGTATATACATTATATATCTTTAATCAACCAGAGTTTACATTCAAATAACATTGTACCACTTTACATGTAATTTTAGGAACTTAAAACATTAAATTCCCAGCTCTTTCCTCTCATTCTTTGTGCCATTTTACTTTTGCATAAACACACACGTTTCCTATAGACACACAATCTACTGACATTAATTTTGTTTTAGACAGTCAGTTATTTTTAGAGTAACTAAAAATAAAACTATAATGCTATTACACTTTAATTTATTCCATTTCCATTGCTCTTCATTTCTTTGTGTAGATTCAAGTTTGTCAAGTATCACATTCTTTTTGTCTAAAGAACTTCCTTCACATTTATTTAGGGTAGGTCTGCTGTAATGAATAGCCTCATAAAAATCCTTAATTGTTTTCATTTTTGGAATATACTTTTTGTTGGATATGGAATTCAATGCTAACATTTATTTCTTTCAGGCCTTCGAAGACGTCTCTCCATTTTCCCCAAGCCTGCATGGTTTCTGACAAGAAGTCCGTCATTAGTATCTTTGTTCCTCTGCATATGTTTCTTTTTCTGTAACTGCCTGTAAGAGTTTCTGTTTGCTTTTGTGTTCAGTAATTTGAAAATGATAAGTCCACCTCTTTGTTTTTGTGTGATATGTTTTCTTTGTTATTTATCTATGTCGAGTTTTCATTTATTTATGTTTCCTTCCCATAGCTGCCATGGATACTTACAAATGCCCTAAGAGCAAGGAGATGTATTACCCTTCCCCCAACAGTGAAAGATTTTGTTTCATAGGGGAAATAGGTACTAAATGTCTGGATAGTTTCATGACCATCCTGGAGGAGTTGCTCCTCTCTTCCTTGAATTCCCCACTTCCTGGATCTGTTTTCGAAAGCATCCTCCAGTCCTTGCTGTGAGAGCTCAGTAGGATTTATAGATACAAATCTGAAGAGGGTGTGGACTCTCAAATTCTGCAGCACCCGGGGGCTTCATGCTCATTCATGAGGGCACATTTGGCCGCTGCCAACTTTCCAACCACCCTTCCTCAGGGCCTAATTGTGTCTACCCAGCTAAGCCTGAGCGCATTTCTCTCTCCCCCTTCATCTGCCTATCTATCTCCAGATTTGGGGCCAGTTGCTTTTCCTGTGACTTCAGATCTTGGATAAATTCAGAAACACATGGGGATTTTTAATTTGTCCCACTTTTCTTCAGCGTAAGAATGGGAATCACACTTTGTAACTTTCTACATCCCTAAGTGGAAACCAGAATCTTACAGCCACTTTGCAAGTAAGTTCATCAAGGGTAAAGAATAACTAGAGCTCACATCCCCAACACCTGTGATGCTACACAGCCCTGTATTTACATGTATATTGGAAATAATTATAGCTCAGAGATTATAAATACAAAAAAAAGGATAACTTACTTCTGTTTGTCTTTTTAACCACTTGGAATGTTTATTTGTTTTACATTTTAAAACAGCATACAGAGGGATGTAATGTGTAACTTTTGAGGTAAGTGCAAATTTTTGTTCATGTATAAATTATTTAATTAAATTTTGTAATATCTTTTAAAAGTAAATGTATTATTCTACGTACATTGTTACCTGTTTTAAGACTAAAAAACAAATTTAAAAATTTGATTGTTAATTATCTCTTCACGATTACTACTGGGAACCATTTTATTACATAGAGAAGGATGGATATTAAAAATTTATTCTCTCTGTGCATCAAATAAGCTAGGTGTACCACTGCTACAGCCTCACGATAACCTTGAAATAGAGGTATTTTAATTTGAACACTTAGTTGACTCTGCCAGCTAAAATCCATTTGCTTTGTTCAAATATGTAAATTCCCAAAACCTGTTTTGTGTCCTATTTTCCAGTGTATTCAAATATGCTCAGTTTATAATAAACTCAATTTTTCTCTAGTCATTTTTGAGCCACCATGGATTCCTAAGCCTTCTCTAGTAATAAGAAACAAAAAAAAAACTATGTAACATCTAGAATTCTAAGAAAAGATTGTGAAAGAATTCTTTATCTGATATTACAATTATTTCATGATTTGAGATAGAAACTTCACCATTTTTAAGACAGGGCACCAGTCCCTGGCTTGCTTCTCAAGCTGAGAAAAAAGAATGTTCCTTAGATATTTCTGCTTTTCGTTCCTGAGAGCATTTTCATGTGGACAATGGAAGAATACAGAGGGTTCCACTGCCTCGAAATTAAAAGGTCTCTACTCTTGTCCTGCCTGGACACTAACTAGCCATGTAATCTTGACAGGAAAATAAAAAAGAAAAGAAAGGGAAACTAATAATTATTGGCTTCTAGTACTATGATAAGTACTTTATGCAAGCTAGTCTGATTTTCATAATGAGCCAATGAGATGGGCTTTGTTTTTCCACTCTGCAAGTGAGAAGACTGAGCAGAGTTTAAGTAGTTTGGTTTGGCTCAAGGTCACATAGCTGGTAAGCTCAAAAGCTATGTTTTTCCCATGACAGCCAACATTACCTGTTTAGTTCTGGAATTTAGCAATGGACTTGAAAGGACTCTTGCTCTGGGAAGAGTGGTGTTAGTAAAAGCTATGGATTGGTTGTTTGATAGCACTGGTTTTATTTTTACTGCTTCCTTTGAAACACACATGCATAGATTTGGATTATTCATAATCCTTGGTGAAAGAACTATAACAGTAAAGTTATTGAACTTCATGATTTAAAACTGAATAATGCTAAAACTGGTACATAAAATAATTCAGAAATCGAGTCATGAGTTTTTTCTTGACCTACCTCACTGTGCTCATGTGCAAAACTAAGAGATTGTATTGAATAGCCCCAAGATTCCCTTCATCTTGAAAATCCCATACTACATCCTCAATTATTTTCTTTTTCTCATAACAAAGTAGTATTTTCTCATAACAAAGCAATCTATTAAAACAAGGGGGTGACAGACATCAATTAATTGTGATCAGATCTTGTTTCCTACTAAAAGCAACCATGACCAGTTAAAATTCTATGTGTCATTCAAAGTATCCATTAAAATATTGCAGATAATCAGCTGGGTGCAGTGGCTTACGCCTGTAATCCCAGAACTTTGGGAGGCCGAGGCGGGAGAATCACAAGGTCAGGAGTTCGAGACCAGCTTGGCAAACATGGTGAAACCCCGTCTCTACTAAAAATACAAAAAAAAATTAGCCGGGCGTAGTGGTAGACACCTGTAATCCCAGCTACTCGGGAGACTGAGGCAGAAGAATCGCTTGAAACCGGAAGGCAGAGGTTGCAGTGAGCCCAGATCACACCACTGCACTCCAGCCTGGGCAACAAGAGCGAAACTCTGTCTCAAAAAAAAAAAAAAAATTGCAGATAATCATGATATGTTTATTGTTAAGGTGTGTTGGCATTAATACTACTAAAATTAGGGGGTTTTCTAATAACCTGTGACTAAAAGATGAAATTGAAATTATACTAAAGCAAAACACAATATTTTAGCTGAACTTAGAAAATTTTATAAAGTCAAACATATATTTATGTATCAAATTCATGAAAGTTATATAAACACACACACACACAAATACAAATACACAAGCACTAGTTTGGGATTCAGGAAACCTCTAGGTGTTAGTATAGATTATGTCACTGCTAGCTCTGTGGCCTTCAGCCAGTTGGTTAATCTTTTAATTTTTCTGGTCCCAATATTTTTGTCTGGTAAATTAAAAATGTATATGAGATCAGAATTTCTTGAGGGAGGCAAGGCATGCCCCTTTAAGAGGGTGTCAGATTTATCTTCCTCTGCCGTGTTTCATCCACATAAATCCCAAAAACTTGGTGACCCTTTCCCTACCAGAGAATCCATGATAATAAAAGAGAGTATGGCATATCTCAGGTGTCCTGAGAAGGGAACGAGAGAAAGGGAAGACCATTAGAGTTGATGACAGACATTCTCCGTTCTCTTTGTCACCTTCTAGCTTTGAGTTCTAAGACTCTATTTGTCAGAAATCTTTTTTAAAAAACTTAGATTCAGGAGGTACCTGTGCATGTTTGTTACATGGGTATATTGCCTAATGGTGGGGACTGAGCTTCTAGGGTACTCATCATCCAAATAATGAACATTATATCCAAAAAGTAACCTTCCAACCTCCACCTCCTCCCTCCCTCCCCCTTTCTGGAGTCCTCAGTATCTGTTATGTTTATCTTTATGTCCCTGTGTACTCATTGTTTAGCTCATTCTCTTATAAGTAAGAACATGCAATATCTGATTTTCTGCTGTTTCAGAAATCTTTAAAGATTCCTCCACCTCTTTTGCAATAAAAACAATCCTCACTTTAGTTTCCTCCTTGCTCTTTTACCTTCTCGTTAGGCTTTTTTTTTTTTTTTTTGAGACAGAGTTTTGCTCTGTCTCCCAGGCTGGAGTGGGGCGATCTCGGCTCACTGCAACCTCCACCTCCCGAATTCAAGCAATTCTCCTGCCTTAGTCTCATGAGTAGCTGGGATTACAGGAGTGCATCACCATGCCTGGCTAATTTTTGTAGTTTTAGTAGAAATGTGGTTTCACCATTTTAGCCAGGATGGTCTCAATCTCCTGACCTCATGATCCGCCCACCTCGGCCTCCCAAAGTGCTGGGATTACAGGCATGAGCCACCGTGCCCGGCCCCTCGTGAGGCATTTTATTTAAGAGTGTCTGTTAGCATCAGACACACCAAATGACAGAAGCCTCTCAAGCCTGAAAACTTAACGTCTACCAATATTTATTGGTCAATGGAAGTGAATTTGATAATCAAACAGGAATCCAAGACTCCTGAAATGTTGTATCCAGAATAGGAGACCCGAGATAAGTGAAACCTCCCCAGTTTTACTGAAAAAAACATGCATCTTCACAAATCACTCTTATTTCCTCCCTCACTGTAGAGGAAGGAAACTAAGTCACATCTAGAATTCTAAGAAAAGATTGTGAAAGAATTCTTTATCTGATATTATAATTATTGCATGGTTTGAGATAGAAACTTGACCATTTTTAATACAGGGGCACAAGGAATCTGGTTAAATGAAGAAAGACATGCACATTTATATGTGCATATATGTGTGTCTATGTATTCACCTATGTATGTAAGTATATGCCAAGGAGATCAGCAAGGCTATAAACTTTATCTTTTAAATGGTGACTCAAAGTAAAAGCACTGTGTAATGAGATGATATTTAACATTCCTCCCAGTGTTGAAAATGTTTTTCAGAACTCTTTGTGCATCTTTGATAAACATTAATAATATTCTTCATCTGACAGTGCTGCGTTCTTCATCCTAAGTTCCACTGGTTGCCTAAGAAGCAATCTCTGCCCACAGCCTTATTCCTCATGCCCCAGCAGGAGCTGTGCATCAGCATGGCACTGCTCTGTCTGTCCCATGAGGAGGGATAAGGCAGGGCTGTGGAGTGCAGGCTCCAATGACAGACTGCTTGACTCAAATTCTGCTTGTATGACTTGCTCACTATGTAACTTTAGGCAACTATTTAATCCATCATATTAGTTTCCTAAGAACTGCCATAACAAAGTCCCACAAATTGAGTAACTCCAGACAACAAAAACATTTTGTCTCATATTTCTGGAGACTAGAAGTCCAAAACCAAGGTGTGAACAGGACCAGGGTCTCTTGAGACTCTGAGTAGAATCCTTCATTGCCTTATTTTGGCTTCTGGCAGTGACCTACATTTCTTGGAGTTTCTCAGCTCGCAGTTGCTTCACTCCGATCTTTGCCTCTCCAATCACTCCAATTACATGGCCTTCTCCAGTCATGTCTCTATATCTCTTTTCTTCTTCTTTTTTTTGTTTTTGAAATGTAATTTCCCTCTTGTTGCCCAGGCTGGAGTGCAATGGCACAATCTCGGCTCACCACAACCTCCGCCTCCGGGGTTCAGGCAATTCTCCTGCCTCAGCCTCCCAAGTAGCTGGGATTACAGGCATGTGCCACCACCCCTGGCTAATTTTGTATTTTTAGTAGAGACAGAGTTTCTCCATGTTGGTCAAGCTGGTCTCGAACTCCCGACCTCAGGTGATCCGCCTGCCTCGGCCTCCCAAAGGCTGGGATTACAGGCGTGAGCCACCGTGCCCGGCCTCTTTTCTTCTTCTTATAAGGATACCAGCCATAGTGGATTAAGGGCCCACTCTACTCCAGTATGATCTCAACTTAATAAATTATCTCTGCAAGGCCCAATTTCCAAATAAGATCACATCCTGAGGTACTGGGTGTTAGAACTTCAACACATCTTTTGGGGAGACCCAGTTCAACTCATACCACCTCTCATTATCTCTGCTTCTTCCTTTGTGAAAAAAGAGCTAATGATAGCACCTCTCCCATAGAGCTGTTAAAGGTACGGAATGAGTCAAAGGTACGGAATGAGTCTAAGTACACACAAAGCACTTAGAACACTGCTTATCAATAAAATGGTAGCTATTACTATCCACGAATGTGTTTGGAGAGCAGGTTGCCCTAACACAACTGTCCTGACCATCACAACCCTAAACTTAAATGAAGAAGTACTTTTGCAGAATGAAATAAAGGACATTAAGTGCAAATTCTGAGTCCTTCTCTCATATAGCACACAAAAATCCCTGATCAAATACTAATAGTAAAAAAAAAAAAAAAATACTAATAGTGCATCTGGGTTACAGAGATAAGAAATTTTCCTGGAGAATGTCCACAAAACTAACAGACAAACCTACTAAGAGATGAATTCAAAACCAATTGGAGACAGATAAGAATTCAAAGACTTTAAAGTGCTAACCAATGTTTTATCTATATAAAACATACACACACACACAAAACACTTAAATACATGCATATATATACACATACATATATGTAAATACTTAAATACGTGCATATATATTTTCTTGTGTGCGTTGTCTGTGTATTATTTTGAGGTTCCTAAATACCACCCCTTCCCATATCCATATTATACCTTGACATCAGCTGCCTTTGGAAAAGCAACAGAAACATAACCAACAGCAAAAATTCATTTTTCTGTGTTTTTCATCTTCAGAGCAAAGGTCCTGATACAAACTGGTGGTTTCCAAAATATAGGGCCCTCACTGAGGGCGTACAAAAAAAAATATTTGGGATACAAGAAGAAAACACTAGAATTAATACTTATCCTTATTTTTGTTTTATCTTTAAAAATGTTTATTTTGTACATTTTATGTGCACAACATATTGACGTAAAATATGCCTATATAAATTACAAATGAATATGCATATATGTGTAAATTTCACTTTTGATGAGTAATCAAAAAAGTTTTGAATTGATGTAAGCTTAGATTTGCAAAGCTATAAGAAAAATTCTATTTTTTAAGCTGAGTGATGAACACACAATATTAATATTATCATTTTTTATACTTTATGATAATATTTCACTCAAAAATTTAAAAAAGAAAAAACATATATGTCAGAAACAGTCTCTCTATAAGCAGTAATATTAAAGATGTTGTTTAACTATGATGTTGTCTTGGGATTTCAGTGATATCAAGAGATGTTACAACTCATAGTATCCTGACATATTCATAAGTCACTGCCTGGGGAAGACAGAGTAACACTAATCTTTGCAACCTGAGGGGCTGTGAAGAGCCAATAGAATGTAATTAATGACTATTTAAATGAAAAGGAAACTATTATTCAGAAAAATGTGACGCCAGTATGAGAAATGCATAGAAAAGCTATGAATTGTGTGGCACTCCACAAAAGGGCCCTGTCCCCTGCCCCACCCCAGGAGGGGTGGAGTACAGACAGGGAAAGATAGAGCCTCAGGTCCAACCTGCACATCCCTGGAGAGTTGCAAATTTTCTCTGAATCATCTCAGAACAATTTCAACAGAATAAGGCACTTGTGGCTGTTAAGGCCACACGTGCCTGACATAGGCCACCAAATGTCCCACAGACCCAGCATGGCTCAGGAGAACAACCATAATTGCTTCAAAGGAAGGTTGCTGTCTGAAGAGGATCTATGGTGAGAACAAGTAGATGGGCCCACAAGGACTGCCCACCGTTGACCACATGGCAGATACAGATGTCATCGTGTAAGACAGCAGCTAGAGAAATGAGACATAAGCAGGGACCAGGCGACAGTAGCAAAGCCCTGTGAACTGTGAACAGTTTACTCCCAAGGATTATTGTCTTGACTCCAGGGAAAATCCACATTGATTGAGAGCAACCTGAATGGAATTTAATAACATTCTGTCATCAGTGGACTGAGAGCTGTTATGGGCTAAGTTGTGTCCTCCTACAATTCATATACTGAAAACTTAAACCCCAGTACCACAGAATGTAACCTTATTTGGAAATAGGGTGGTTGCAGATAGAATTAGTTGAGATCACACTGGATTAGGTGGGCTCCTAATCTGATATGGCTGTTATCCCTATAAAAAGGGGAAACCTCGGCCAGGCACGGTGGCTCATGCTTGCAATCCCAGAACTTTGGGAGGCCGAGACAGGAGGATCACCTGAGGTTGGGAGTTCGAGACCAGCCTGACCAACATGGAGAAAACCTGTCTCTACTAAAAATACAAAATTAGCTGAGTGTGGTGATGCATGCCTGTAATCCCAGCTACTTGGGAGGTTGAGGCAGTCGAATCACTTGAACCTGGAAGGCAGATGTTGCAGTGAGCCGAGAGCGCGCCATTGGACTTCTGCCTGGGCAATGAGAGAAACTCTGTCTCAAAAACGGGGGGAAATCTGGACACAGCGGCAGGCACACCGAGAATGCCTTGTGAAGATGAAAGCAGGGATCGGGGTGATGTGCCTACAAGCCAAGGGTCATCAGCTGCCAGAAGCTCCCAAGGGAGCATGGAACAGAGCCTCTCTCATAACCCTCAGGAGGAACCAAATCTGCCAGCAACTTGATCTCAGCCTACTGGTCTCCAGAACATTGTGACAAAAAATTTCTGTAATTCAAAACCATCCCGTTTGTGGCACTTTGTTATAGTAGCCCTTGCAAACCAAGGCAGAAACTCAAGGTACAGTCTTCAAAACGTATAGGAAAATGAAGGTATATCATTTTGCATTTCTGAGTTTACAGTTTCAAAAAGTAATCGCCACACATTGACATATTCAATGCATTTTAATCTATATGCTTAAGAGGTGACCTCATAAATGAGGGTTGAAATTTACATGAATCTTGGGAGAAATAATTAAATCTGAATATTGTACCTGGCATACCCAGGGCCATCCTGAAAATTACATCAGAAGGCAAAAACTTCTGAACAAAAGTATATATTCCTCCTTGCTAACGTGTGTCTAAAGACAGTAGGAAAAAAAAAACACAATAGAAATCTCCCACATAATCAAACACACAGCTGAGGCAATCACTAAGTAACAGGCCAAATGCCTCTCCATGACTTCTCTTTCTAATTCTACTTGGGATTCCTCCATTCCCCAAAGCTTGTTGTCTAAAAAACAAGACCACTTTCTTTGTCTGAAAAAAATGTCAGTCCTCTTCTACTAACAACATTGCATCACTGAATTCCAGTGGGCTGTGAAAAGAATCCCCCACACAAAGCTTACAAATTATGCCTGAGGAGAAGATGTTTCATAGACAGAACATTTTTACTGCTCCTTCAAATAAATTTGTGAAATGGCTAAAACAAAGATTACCAATAATCACCTTATGATCTACAAATGTTATGATCACTCAATTCTTTGGAATGTTATTTTCTCTTTGCCCAACTGAAAAGGAGAAGATTGCAATAATTTATTTTTCTTTCCTTCTCACTCAGTTCAAAATTAACATTTATATTTTGAGTTAACTTTATTGTAAATCCTCTAATTGCAATGACTTTTCTATTAACTCTAACTCCCCAGGCAACCTCCACTGTAAGCTGTTGTAAAGTGGGTAGTTAATAAACATTATTGACAGTTTGCTTGATCTGACTTAAAACAAGGAAATTATTCTCTTGAAAGCCAACAGAAGGACTTGAAGGCAAGAGTTTTCCTACAAAACAAGATCAGCTATCACAAAAACATCTGCACTTGGCATGGAGACTAAAGTGAGTTCATTGCTATTTATTCTTAAAAACTTCATAACTCGTGAAGTAGCTCACAAGATTTACAAAGCAATTCATAGACAAGGGAGAAATATTTCAAAAGAGTTGTCACTTTTGATTCTATTTTAAAAAACACCTAGATCAGTAGACAGAAAAATTAAATTGAGAATAAATCCATAAGCCAAGCAATATTTTGCAGGATGTGATACTCTCGCTCTGCTCTGATGCCCCTATCTCATTTCTTGAGGACTAAAAACTGGACACAGTTCATTCAACAAGTAGAACTCTCATAGAATCATGTATTTTGGTAAAGGGACTGCAAACTGTACTCAGCTGTACAGTTAAGGAAAGGTTGCTACAGTAGCCAGTATGCACAGCTGTTTTGAAGCCATTTAAAACCAAGGCACTTGGAGATTGAGGAAAGAGCACGACAACAGTGGTAGCAATCACTTCAATAAAAAGGAATATCTTCCCATGAAAATATGATCAGTTCAAAACTCACCACCCCCATCAAGGCTGCCCTCCCTGCTCTTGACCCATGGGCTATATCACCCCCCATTCTGAAAGTCTGTCATGATAGATAATCTTCACTTAGTTTTACATTTACAAACTATCTCATTTTTAATCATTCTAGATAATACATCTTGTCTTCCTTTTTGCATTGGCATACCAATACTTTGGAAAATAGCTTTACCAAGTTTATAATGCATAAAATAACACAAGCATATGTTAATCTTCTGAGTTAAAAATCACTTTGACTTGCAAAATGGCATGAAAAACAGAAAACATAATCATCCTCACATATAGAAAAGGAAATTCTTGGTGAATGTCTTTTCATGATTCCTCCAAATTTTTAGCCAATCTCTCAAGTCACTTACCCAGCTCAGGTACCCTGGAGCTGAGGAGCAAGACAGAAATCCCTTCCCTTCCTGAACTTCCTTCCTGATCCATCTTGCTCCCTTTTCTGCAGCCCCCAAGGCCATGTCTAGGTCCATTCATTTCAAGGAGCCTTGACTTCCTGGCCTTCTGGTTCTTTGGGTCCCGAATTCCTCTCTCTTCTCTATTTCAACCTTGGCTTCATTTTTGATACCTCCCCTTAAACCATAAAATTGAGCAAGTGTCTCCCGTTCTTTACAAAATATAACCAGTACTATATTAGGCGAAGGTAGGTTTCATTCCAAGTCTCACCTTTTATTTACAATCAGATTTCATTCCCACCATCCTACTGACATTTCTCTAAGATAAACTAATACGCTTTTTACTGCTTAGTTCAATTGCCTGTTAGATCCTTACCTCATTGGTTGCTTCTTTGTCTTTTGACAACTTCTCCTCTTTCTCCTACCCTCCCCATCCTCCTCTGTACCCTCACCCCTCTCCATCATGCCTACATGATGACAGGGGGTCAGCAAAATCCATACACCCCAATGCATCCAAGAAGCGATGAAGCAAATAAAAGAACAAGACTGGAACATGTATTCTGAAGAAAGTTAATTAAACCTAAAGATATTCTTCACATGACTGAAGCACACTAAGTTTTAAGTAGGCTTGAACTAAGTTATGTTTTATTAAGTTTTGTTCTATTTTTTTTCCTGGCATTCAGTGAGCAGTTGGAAAATAGGAAGAAAGCTCATGAGAAACATCAGAGAAAATAGGAATTAAAAGAAATATTTCCTTTGCATATTCAAGATAAAGAATGTGAAGTTTAATCTTCCACAAGCACACACTTAAAAGTTTTCTTAAATTTAATACTCAACCATACATACTGTTCTGAGCCTTGATTTATTTTTCCACCTAAAATATATCTTGGAGAACTTTTGTTGAGAACTGTGAAAGGGGACTGGGATTAGATTTCACCTTACTTTCAAACTAACAAATTAGCCTGCCACAGTTTCATGGATTCTGGCAGAAGACATGAGACTCTTGAATCAGCGTCAAGGGGCTTTATAACTGCAAGAGCAGTAACTGGAATATCAATTTGAGATAGTTATCGAGCTTTACTTCCCAAAAGGCAACACAATGAGAACAAAATGGTGTTTGAACATGCAGTTGGTTGTGTTCCAGAAGAGGAACCCTCAGGATAGGCGGTCCCGACTCTTTCACAGTGGGCAGTAAGCATTCTTGACCTTTGCCCCAGGAGACAGTAGTTTATTATATTATGCTATAAATATACTCTTTTTCTCCAGAGGGAGACATCATGTCTGTCTTCCCAGGATGTTCTCTGAACAAACAGCCATGAAAAGATAGTCTGGAACAAAATTAGTCAGGGCCTATGTTGACAAAAATATGCAAACACAAGAGGCCCATGCAGAATTTTCTCCCAATATCTAAACATGTCTCTATCCCAGCTCATAGAAAAAGGCTTATTCTTTTGAATAGATGCATAATTTGTGACTGTATATAGTATATAGCCATAATCATTTAGCAGTCCTTTATTAATGTACATTTAACTAGTTTTTGACCATTTACCACTACAAATTACATCATCATAAATACTCTTCCTTACACGAGCATCTTTGTGCAGAAATATGAAGAGACCTCTGGGATCAATTATTATATGTGGAATTTATGGATGAAAGCATATGTATATCAATACTTGTTAATAGATATAGCCAGATTTGTTTTCAAAGTTCTATTAAATATATTTTATTCTACTAAAGTTTTATTAAACTTTAATTTATTTATTAAATTTATTAATTTATTTATAAATAAATTAATTTAATAAATCAATAATTTAATTAATTTAATAAATCAATATTTAATTAATTTAATAAATAAATTAAATATTAATTTATTAATAAATAAATTTAATATTAATTTATTAATAAATAAATTTATTAATTTGTTTAATTTATTAAACTTTTATTCTATCAAAGTTCTATTAAATATATTCTATTAAATAAATAACAAATAGCTTGTTAATAGACATAGCCAGATTTGTTTTCAAAGTTCTATTAAATATATTTTCACCAACAATGTGTAAGAATACACTTACCAACACACAACAAAAAAAAATTACCAAATGACTTGTGTCAATCTTGGCATTGAAAATTATGCTGGATATTTTCATTGACGTGTGTCAACTGTGAATAAGATTTAAAATCTTCTCATTGGTTTATAAATCATTTTTGTTACATATACAAAAATATTTTTAAAAATTTTCTTAGAAGTTTTCCTTATATATTTGGCTTATTTTCTATTCAGTCTTGAACATTTTCATTATTTTTATGGGCATTCAATTTTGTATGTTGTTTTCAGCCTTTTACTTCCATCATGTTGCAGCTATTTTTCAGTTTATTTTTGATCTTTTGACTTTTAATAAATGACATTTTTCCATAAAATTTTAATATTTATTGCTTGAAAATTATTTATGAATTCTAAGTTTTGTGACATATATAAAGTTTCTCACACTCCTAAATCATATGATCAAATTCTCTTATGCTTTCTTCTTGAAAGTTTGATTTTATGCATAAATCTGGAATTTTTATACTGTAAGAAGTATGGTTACTATCCATATTTATTTTTTCCATATGGCTAGAAAGGTTTTTGAAGGACCATTAATGAACAACTTATTTCTTTCTCATTTATTTAAAGTCATCTTCGTTAAATACTACATTCCTGAATATTTATCTTTTTCTCAACTCTTTATAATCTTATGTTGATATCTGCTGATCTCAATTTATGCGTGAATTCATGTGTGACTGCCAGACTTTTAAATGTTCAAGTGTAATAATGTATTTTTAAAAAATAATTGGTAGGCCTGATGTCCCTTTTGTATTCTTCATTTTAAGCTTTTATTTTTCAATTCAGCATATTTAATTCCAAAAATAAATCTTGGAATTTCTTGGAGAGAGTAGTTAATCACATTAAACATAAAGATTAATGTAAGGTAAATTCACAGATATACAATAATTTATAATATAGAAACAGTTTGTCAATTTCAATAAATTACTATATTCTCTTAATTCTAATAATCCTTTTGTTTTAGATATTTTGTTTTCTTTTGCTTTAGCTGAATAATAAGATCTTTATCAAGTTAATGATAGTTAAATAGTTAAGACAACTTTTTACTCATTTTGTTATTTTCCCTTCTATATATAAAACAATGTTTAAAATGATAACAGAAATGGATATATGTTTCTTATTCTTCACTTAAATGCACTAAACTTAATGCTGCTTTTTGGGGAAAACTATGATATGCATTCTTTTCATATACAGAAAATACTCACCCATTTTAAATTATTGTCATACATTTAAGGCACAGATTAAGTTAAATTTTGTTAAATAGCTTTTCAATCTCTGTAGAAATGACCACATGATTTTTAAAGTAGATTCATCTCTCAATATGGAAAATGATATTAAAAGGTACTAAGATTAAGCCAGCCTTCCCTCTTTTGTACTGACACCATTGGTAATAGTATAGTATCCTTAAACATGCTGTTATTTCTATCTGTTAATACATTATTCAAAGGCTTAGCAATCCAGTGAGTTTGGTATAGGGTTTTGTAATGTCATATTTATCTTGGGATATAGTCAATGTTTTGCAGCCTTGAAGAATAAACTTTGGAAATTGACCTTCTTTTCTACATTCTAAAAGAACTTAAAAAGGAACTAAACTTATTCTTAAAAGTTTTATAATATTTATCTGTGAAACACTTTGTCTTGTTTTAAGCACTTGGTGGTGACAGGACTTTTAAACATCTAAAACGGTAACCTCTTTAGAGTTTGCTTTGTCTCTTTGTGTCTGTGTGTGTATGAATATATATATACAGAGATATATACATATATTTAATGTAAGAAAGCATTTTTTCTTTTTCCTTTTCATTGTTGTGGGTGCATAATAGGTGTATGTATTATAGGGTGCATGTGATATTTTGATACAGGCATACAACGCATAATAGTCATATCAGGGTAAATGGGGATCTATCACCTCAAACATTTATCCTTTCTCTGTATTAAAAACAATCCAATATTTTAGTTATTTAAAAATGTACAATAAATTATTTTTGACTGTAGCCATCCTGTTGAGCTGTCAAATACTAGATCTTATTCGTTCTATGTAATTACATTTTTGTACCCATTAACCATCTCCAGTTCCCTCTCCACTACCCTTCCCAGACATCCATTTCATCTAGGCTTTAATATTTACATGCATAAAGATATTTTTATTTGCAACACTCTATCTTTTTGTATACTTCCTAAGAGGTTTTAAGGAAAAAAGCTATCTTTTAAAATATTTTTCTTACTAAACAAGAAAGAATATAATAAAATTAATCTTTCAATTAAAAATAGTCATTAAATATCAATTCTTAGAAAAGGAGAAGGACTAATTAAAGATTATAGCAGAAGTTAATAAATTAGAAAATAATCACATGAATAAGTGAGCTTAATATGTTCAATAGCTAGTAAAATGGCAAAGTCATTAGCTTTCATAATAAATTCAAAAAGGAGGAAGATAGGTATACACAAAACAGACAAGAAAAAATTAGCAATAAATTCTAAAAGGAAAATAAAGTGCTAAGTCAGTCCACAAAAAATATAAATAGATAGGTTATACAGACACAAATTTCTGATATTCAGGATTTTCATTATTTTTGTAATCTTGGTGGTCTGCAGTCTGGGTTTGACTTTTGTTGCAAGATTTCCAAGAGATATTTTTAATAATTAATAGGATTTTATTTTGTGTTTTATTTTCTCTAGATTAATTATTCTTTTCTTCCTAAAATTATAGAGATCTACTGATGCTAAAATATTTGAGAATTGTTTTTCCTTTACATTGCTATGCTATTTTGACTTCACTTGGTAGCATCTTCAGTAAGATACGAAAAACAGTTGTGATTATTAGCCACCTTATTTAATAACTGATAGTTTACCATGTTCTATCTCTTTTTTGAGTCAGATTAAAAAATATTTCTGGGAAATTGAGATTCATCTAAATTTATAAGCTTGCTAGATAAAAGTTGCTTGCTATATTCTTAATTCTATGCTAATTCTATAGTTAATGTATACAGTTTCATTCTTAATATATTTACCCATTTTTTTCTTTGTTGCTTTTCTGTTAGGTTTGTTTGTTGCTTTTCACTTTTGTTTGTTTTGAATTTGTTAGTTTTTAAAATTAAGTTTGCAGGAAGACTATACAGTCAAAGACTTAACATTTGACTTTTTAAATTATTTCTATCATTTTTGTTTGTTTTCATTATCTTTCTTTACTTTTTTAGGTTTATTCTGTTCTTTTCTTACTTCGATTTTGGACCCTTAAAATGTTGATTTTCATTTGTTTCATTTCTGCTATGTGAATGGTTTTGTTCCACAATATCATGAACACTAAAGTGCATATATAAACCCTACCTATGGTTTAACACCCAATAATGAAATTAAAGCCACATAACCACCACCTGGACAATGAAACCCAAAATCATAATAAGTATCCCTTGTAGCCCAGTGCAATTGCACCAATCACCCTGAATTTTATGTTTATGATTTCTTTGCTTTTCTTCACAGTTTTATTGAATTTGTAAATATGCATAAGTGACCAGTTTAACTTCACATATGTTCTAATGTCCATAAAGGAATCATACTACACAAACTCTGTCACTCAAAGCTATTATTTTTATCATAACATTTTACCCAATATTACGTTTGTAATATTTATAATATTGTAAGATTCATCCATTTGGTTACTTGTAGCTGTATTTCATTCATTTTCACCTTAATATATTTCATTGTATGATTATTTTTAAAAATTATTCTTTATTCTGCTGTGGGACTTTGGGGATTACTTTCAGTAGTTGTCATACTAGGAATGTAATTATAAACAGGTATAATATTCAGAATATTTAACTAGGAGTAACCAATCTGAACATACGTCAGTCTAGAGGCTCGCTGCTTTGCTCTGCCTTCTCCCTTTAGTTGTTGAATCATAGGCAGGTCCACGAGTCCCAGCGGAGGGCCCCAGTGGAAGAAAGGCTGAAGAATCTTAGAAAACTTGGGGCAACATCTTTTCACTAACTGCTAGAGAAGTACCACAGTATTACCAATTATTATAATTTACTCAGCACATATCAGCTGAATATTACCCTGGCCAATAAGCATTCTTGAACATAGTCTAATGTTCTATTCTCCAATTTATTTTTCTCTATGCCATTGTGTAACTAGAATATTAGCTCAATGAGAACCAAGACAGTTTTGTCTTGTTAGCTGTATCTACAATGCCAGGGAAAGGTGTTTATTAAAGGGGCTCATCTGTTACTTCCTTGATAGAAACTTTTTCTCTCATAGTTTCCCCCGAAAAAATGCTCTGAGCAGGATGTTCTTTCAGTTCTTCAATGTGTGAAAATATCTCTTTTGTGCATATATCTGATTGACTGATGGCTGTTACTATAAATTCCCTGAAGAAGATGATTTTTTTTATTGTTTATATTTAGCTTGGTTCTCCCATTAGATTTTTTCCTTGTCTTTTGAATCCACTGATTTTACCATGGACTATTTTACTGCTGAATTTTATGTTTTTTTTTTTTAATTTTTGTTTTCCCCCTGGGACATATTTTTCCCTGTCTACAGATAAAAGTGTACATATTTTCAACAAGTAATCTTGAATTACATCTTTGAAAATTATTCTGTTTTCTGTTCTCTTCGGCAAGTGCACCAATTTTGTTTATGTTGGATTTCCCTTTTTTCCTTCTTTCTATATTATTTTCTCTCTACTCATTGGTGTAACACTTTATTACTTTTCATTCAATTCTTCTAAATCTTTAAGCCTGTGTTTCTTGTTCCCCATGGGCCTGGGTGCATCTATTATTCTTCTTGTCACAACATTTATTCTAACATTCTTAATTCTTACAGTATTTTTACTATTTTCCTATTATTTTCCTCCAAAACACTGCCAATTCATCTTACTGTTTTAGAAGCAGCACAGCATAAATCTCAAAATCACAGACTCTGCAACTGTACCACTGATGGCAAAGCTCCACTACATGGATTTGCTGTGTGAGAAAGTTATTTAACCTCTTTATATATCACGGAATACTCATCTATAAAATAAGAAAATGGTAGTATTTGCATTATAGAATTTCTATTTAAAATAATAAACTGCTTACGAGTGCTTGTCACATAATAAACACTATATAAGTATTTCTTAAATCCTTTTAAAAAAGAACTTCTCTCTGCTCTCATGTAACTTTCCCTTCCGTGCCTGACATTTCTCCTTTGAACTCTTATTTCTGGGAAGTAACATATCCATTAGCTTCTTAGAATGAAACACTTTCTTTTTAATTGTATAACATAAAAAAATTGTTCATAATTTATAGTTCCATAGTGAGATCTTTCAGGTGCTGATTTTTTTTTCTGGAGTTTTGCTTATTACATTCATGTTATGTATTTCTAAAGGTAAATTTAAAAAATCAAATCTTCATATGTAAGTTTAATAGATATGGCCTTAAAGTTCATTAAAATGGTTATAAGCAATTTTCATTTCTACCAACAACTGTAAGCCAGTGTTTGTTCCTTTTTGTTTACTACTTGAAAGGCTTCTTAACTCTCAAATGGGGGAGGAAACTTTTCTAGACCCCCCAATATGCCTCCTCATATTCATTACTTCTAGTCTGTTATCATCTCTTTATACGGCCCCCCAACCCCAGTAAACTGTTTCCTTCTTTAGAACTAAGAATTCATCTTCTTTAGAACTATTTGCTTATGGGCACACCACTGATAAATAGCAAAAGTAGAATATGAATCTACTTCTTGTCCCTACAAATCCTATTTTCCTACTATACATTTCCTTAGTTATATCAATATACATTTTAAAACTTGAGTCTAGGTCAAATACCTGTTTTACATACATGAAATTATAATTATCCTTCAAATGACTCTTACAAATAACTTATTTATCCTAATACTGATAAAATTATGATGTATGTGTGCATAGACATTATTAATAAGCTTTAATTAGTGTGAGACTTTAAAGCATGATCCAAACATAGTTTTTAATCTATGTAACTGAAGTTTGACATAGGATTAACAGTTCTTCATGAAATTATTGTATAATTCTTTAAGTTGATTAAGCTGCAACTGACCACCTGTCAATAATAATGACTAAAACTCAGTGGATCTTCATGCAAACAATCTTAGAATCTATTAAACAAAGCTAAAGATATAGACTACCTGCAAAGTTCATTCTAAGGTAAAAATGACTGGGAGTCTATTCAAGCAATTTAATACATTGTGATCCACATGACAATTTTAATTCTCTGGGAAATAAGAGGGAACTCTCTGCTTTACATGAAAACTGTGTGTTTTTAAATTAATAATTTAGTTTTGTTAAGATGATTGAATCAACCTTGAATCTAGGAAGTTTAGTGAAGGTACCATACTGCTCTATGCTAAGTGAAACAAACTATCTGTCATTTAAAATGTATACTTTCATTTTAATTTGACCTTTTCCAAGGCCACAGTCAGCAATGGCATCCCAAAATTGCCACATATTATCAGGCTTCATGGCTGAGTTCAAAGCCTTCCTTCGAAATGTTATATTTTTCTAAAGATTAAGTTTCATATAAAATTATTTTAATATCATCTATTTGTTACTCGAAATATGTATTCCATTTTAAATATTTCCTAAGTTACTTGACCAAAATTTGTTTGGTTCTCGGTTTTCTTCTCAAATGAGATGGAATAGCCTGGAGAGCCAGTCTCTGACTGCTAAGATGTGGTTTGAGGCAGTCAGAGCTGATATAATTTTTTTGTGTCAGGGCTGATAATATACAAGTTGATTAAAATATGATGAATTTCACATGTTTCAGGAGACTGATCATGGAATGTTAGAGAAGGTACGACTTTAACCTTGTCACCTCTATATGCTTACATATGTTTTATCACAATGGGGAAGAGAAACACTGGGTGCTAGAATAGGTTTAGGAAATGGTTTATTTTAAAATGTAGATAGCTTTCATCAAAGACAAAACCATCCTTCTCAAATTAGAGATAAGCAAAGAATATCTATGTATTAAAAGTTTATAAATGTGATCAGTTTAAATTAAACCTTTAAATGCCATTCGTTTCTTAAATATGCTCCAGTGACATCTGCTCCAGATATTTTCTGGAAATAATTATTAATATGAGATTATAATAAATTAATTTGACCAGAAATCATCTTCTGTATTGAAAGGTATTATTTGCTAGTGAGAAAACCATAGGGAAATAATAGAAGGCTTGCATCAATTTACTCAGAAGTCTTTATGAGGCAGATTAAAAATCCTGAGGCTAAGAAAGGAATACATATTGTACCTAGGTCCTCAAATTTATTGAATTATTGACCACAACTTAT
Organism: Pongo abelii; assembly: GCF_028885655.2. Lineage (NCBI taxonomy): Eukaryota > Metazoa > Chordata > Mammalia > Primates > Hominidae > Pongo > Pongo abelii. Next base: position 107,743,813 of record NC_071999.2, on the reverse strand, counting down.
GAGTTGAGAATGAGAAAGCCAGCATTTATAACAGGGAGACCAACTGACTTGCCTCAAATCATAAAGTTGTACTCAATCTTAATATCCATGGTCTTCTCTTTTCTACTATACTACTCAGCTTCAACAATTGCTCTCAATTTTGCCTCTTCTCAATAACACTTTCAAGAAAATGTGTGCCTTCATGGTTATTTATTTTACAATTACATATGTTTAGAAATTATGCTAAATAATCTTGCCTGTATTAGTCACTCGGGAAAATAGTTGTTGTTTTATGTATTTCTTCTTCTGGAAACTGAAAGCTTCTAGAAGTTAAAAATAAAAATGCAATTTGTTCTATTAGTAAGCCTGACTTCAGGGAGGGATAGGGTACAAATACTGTTTTTAGAGGAAACAAGTACAACCTAGTCTTTTGATTATTTGCCAGGCAGAGTCCTTTTAAAAGAAAAGGGTCACCAACCTTCCCCAGATATTTATATTTAAGGTAAAGAGAATAAATTGAGGATCAAATACAAAATCTATTTCAAAAGCTAAAGTACAGAACTAACCATGAGAAATATACTTTAAAAACTCTATTTCAACACAGATTAAGCCAATTATCAATATTCAACTTATAGTTCCTAACAGCCATATGAAAACTTTTCACTTGGACTTTTAAGAATGATTATGAAGAAGAGATTTGAATTGGAAAATTTTGCAAGGAAAAATTTTTTTAAGACTCTCCACAAAAGTTTTTGGAATCAAATCATCTTTGAAGAGCTTAAGAACATCTCGGAACATGTTGTTGTTGTTGTTGTTGTTGTCGTTGTTGTTTGTGAAGATTATGTCAATTAGCTTCAACGTGTTTTCAGTTCTGAAATAGGAACTCTCAACTTATCCTTAAGGAAATTTAGATAAAGTTTTCACAAGGACAAGCTCTGAGTCAGCCTAGATTCTCAAGTCAGAGGAATTTTAGAAAACTCTCCGGTCATGAATTTAATAGGGATTCAAAGATGTTTTGAGAGAGGCTGAAAGTTCAAACTAAAATAATTTGACCAGGATGTCTCTGCCAGCTAACATCATATTCTCTAACTAAGGTCTAGCATTAACTCCAAGCACTCCCAGAAGAACACAGCCTCCTGGAGCTCTGAAAGAGTGGGTGAAGCCTCATCAAAAGGTAACGTCTGGGTAACATCAGAGTACACTTTTCCTAGTCTTCTGCTGGAGTAGGTGAAAGTTTGCTTTTTTTTTTTGAGTTAATAAAAACATACTTAAGATTCCTAAAATATCATCTGTGAAGATTCACCTTTAATAGGGCATTATCACCACGTAGATATATTGAGCATAATGCAGCTAAGGGTCAATGACAGCAGAGAAAGAAAAGACTGTTGTAGCCTCTTTCTGGGGCCAACTCAGGAAAGCCAATTCCAAGTGGAGTAAAAGCAATGATGCTTCTGATGAAGAGACTGTGAAGGCAAGAGGAATACGACAAACAAACTACAGAATGAAGGCAATAAGCATGGTGGTCACAATCATCTTTGACAAATGCTCCATCTCTCCTTGCCGTAGCACCACCGGAACATCTTATGTTACACTGTTTTATTTTATCCTGGGTTAATTTCACAATCTCTCCTCTCCACCTGGATTAATAATACTGCTGGAAAAAAAAATCACCTATGTGCAGATTTATGGAACGAAAATCATGGTCTAAAGATTTCTCTGGGCACTCAACACAGCTCAATAAGCCCTTTATGGCCTTAAAAAACCCTCCAACACCTTCTTTCAACTTTTCGACCTTTCTGAACATTTAACACCCTCTTCCTAAGCTTCAGCCTTTTCAGTCCTAACAGGCTGCCTTTTTTTCTGCTTCATCAAGAAGATGGAGGCCATCATGAACTAAGATTTCTTCTCACTGGTCCTGTCAGTTGTGACTGTCCAACCTCTGCACTGACCCTTTCCAGGGTCTTTCCATTTTTAGAGGAAACAGGAAACTGCCTGTTGATTCCTTACTGGTGTATGTGAATCTTGGAGTCCTTCTTCTATTTCCTCCTGGATTTGGATCCATCTTTCTCTTACACTTTTAAATTGTCTTATCTTTTAGTATGTTGCCCTCAACCTAAAACCATTCCTACCTATTTCTTCTTCTAAAAAACAAAAGCAAACATGAAAGCAACCTTTCTCAATTCTAAGACTTACGTACCTATTTCTTGTTTTATCCCTTCCTTCCCAACCCAAGCTTCTGGAAAGAGTAGCCTACGCCTGCTGTTTCTCCTTCCTCCCCACCCATTAATGGTTCTCCCCTTCCAAACTTTTGCTCTCATTACTCCCTGAACCTATTCTTTTCAACGTTGACAATGACATTCGTGCTGTAGATACAATGGTAGTCTATATTTGTCTAATTAGACTGTGCTGATTATGATGCTGTCGGCCAGTTATTTTTTCTTTAAAAACCTGTCTTTGTCTTCCCTGACACACTATTTTCTGAATGCCTTTCTATCTCTGATTATTTCTTCTTTGTTGCCTTAGTGGCTTATTTTTTAACTTGGAAAATAGGCAAAGATTTGAACAATTGGACCATTTCCTACTTCACTAATTTAACATTATTAATGGAATATTTAATCTTCTTTGATTTCAAGGTGTCCAAAGTAGCAGCCAAATAGATTGTTTTTATTAGAATGTTTTATGAATCATATTAGGAAAACACTAATGTTAGGCCTCAGCCAAGATGCTTAGCCAAACTCTTTTATTGTACTTCAGCACTGGAAATCATAATACTCAATTACCTGCTGCAAAATCTTCTCTGTTATAAAGTTTAATATCATACCAAATCAGTTTCAGAATGTGAATAATATGAACAAAACTAAGTGTTTGGATTTACACTTAACTTCTAATCAAAAAGTTTTAACCAATACATTTAACATTTATTTAACATCAAATATAGGGAAGGATCCAGACTTTAAGGATTACGTATCTCAACGAATGAGTAAAGTGTCAAGTGCATTTGTGGAAAATACAAGAAATCATGCTACAGTTTTAAGTCTGCTTCTAAAAATATTCAGAAACCATTTCTACCAACACTGCATAGAGCTTTGTTTGAAGACAGTGTGTCCAGTCCCTGGGTTGCAAAGGAAGTAAAGCATTACCTGAATCATTTTCTTTGAGAGAAGAAGAAAAGCTTGATAATGTTGTTATTACAGCATGACTATTAGCAGTAAGCTATACTGGCAGAGGTGGGTCCGGCTCTTCCAGAGACACAAGTTGAAAGTCAGTGTCCCTTTAGAACGGCAAATGTGCAGCAGGTTCATTGCAGAAATAATCACATGGCAGTGCTGAGGAACTTTCACCCTACATTACAATGCCAGGATTTTGAAATCTGACCGTAAAACCTTTTAATGATAAAATTAATATCATTAAAGTGGTAGTGACTTTCAGATACACTCTTGTAATCCAGAAGTATGTCCTATGATGATGATATTCAGCTTTGGCCTATGCTTAGTTTAGCTCAGTGCTGATTTTAATACACAGCCATTGGAAATATGGCCCCTCTATTATGTATTGTTAATTGTGTTTCCAACAGTAGTTCTTTATTTTCTATTCCAACAATACTAGGTTAGTTTAATTGCATGTCTTTGAACAACTAGGCTATAAAAATTGAAACTAATATTAGTATTTGGGACCTAATGCTCTAGGCTCCCACTGATAATTACAATCATCCTTATGGCAGTGAAATGCTATTATTTAGAGTTGTTACTTTGGTCAGTCTCTTCATTTTATCAAAATGTTGTTATGCAAAAGAAGACTTTGCAAGGCAATGATTTAAAATTCCTTTGCATATATACAGTTTCATTTGATAATTTCATGTTCAAAGAAGAATTTAGTTTGTTCAGTTACTTTCCTTTTTTCTTTCTAATCTTAAGCACCAGAGAGTGAAGAATACTTTACCAGCAGAAACACTATTTAGAAAATCTGCAATAGGAATAACGTTTATAATCCATGGAACTTACATTCTAGGAAGAAAGATTAACTTGCAATTAGCATCTAAAGATACTCATGCTGAATTCCAAAAATACATATTAACATATATATGGAATCTGCTAAAATATAGTTAAGCATCTATTAAGCAGAACAATTAGGAATTTGATGATTTTTAATTTGTGGTGAATAAACACACTACTTGATAATGTACTGAATATTTACTCTGTGCAGGTTCTTAAGATAGAAATTGCCTTCTTAGATAAGGAGAGAATTACTGAAAATGATTTTGTGTACTTCTTTACATATTTTGTTTTAAAAATTTATTCAACAGCAACCATATGATTAAAAATAATCTCTTCAAATAAATAACTTCTAAGGAATAACTTGGAAAAAAATCGTTCTTTAAATACAGATACACAACTTATTTTAAGATGTGCATGTTAAATGTTTTGAATGTTGGAGAGTAAATTAAAAAGTATAAAACTGGCCGGGCGCAGTGGCTCACACCTGTAATCCCAGCACTTTGGGAGGCCGAGGTGGGCAGATCACGAGGTCAGGAGATCAAGACCATCCTGGCTAACACAGTGAAACCCCATCTCTACCAAAAATACAAAAAAAATTAGCCAGGCCTGTGGCGGGCGCCAGTTGTCCCAGCTACTCGGGAGGCTGAGGCAGGAGAATGGCATGAACCCGGGAGGCGGAGCTTGCAGTGAGTCGAGATCGCACCACTGCACCCCAGCCTGAGCCACAGAGCGAGACTCCGTCTCAAAAAACATAAATAAATAAAATAAAAATAAAACCTTCAAGAAAAATCAAAATCGCTAATAAAACACCTAAACTACTTAAGAAATAAAGTAAATTCCCCCCCAAAAAATACGCTATGAAATAATTGGTGGCAGTGTGTTCCAGAAACCAACTACCCCTGTTTTCGAGTGCAAATGTCTTACTTCCAATTCTGCAAAATCCTACTCACTGACCTTGACTTCACTGTATATTATTAATGGCTATTTTTTTAAATCCTTTCCAGAGTATTGCTTTAAAACAGCACACTATCAAACCCACAAAAGTAGCAGGACCTGGATAAATATTTAACAACTGAATAAGTGAATGAATATTAATGATTAGCAAAAACTGAAACTGAAACTTTAAGTTACAGTTAAGCTAAATTGCAGTTCAGTGGAGCAGCAGCAGAAATATCAGAGTCCTGAAAACATATCATGTAAACAATTGTTTACTTTTTTGTATTCCATAACTTTTAAAGTCACTTAAATTACGTAAATATTGACAATTTTTTTATTGGAACCAACTAGTATACTTTTTTTAAAATCAAGTTGCAACTAAATATATAGTATACACATTTCAGTTAAATTTCATAAACTCAGCCATTATTGAAAGTTTATCCTGTATGCCTCCAAAGTTTTAAAAATAAAAAAAAAGTCCTCTAATATTTCTTCCTATATTGCAGCTCCTCTAGTAGTTCAAAGAAAGAAAGACAAGAAACCTCCATAGACTTTCGAACATGATTTTACTTTCCTTAGTGATTTTTTAAGATGAATCTAGACCCAACCAGACACTAAGTAAATGTGTGGTTTGCCCTTCAAGAATTTGAGGTTGACAGTCCAAGAAGATTTCATTAGAAACTGTTGCTGCTTATATGCGCCATACCCCAAAAATGTGTTTTTAGGTCAATAGCCAACCTAAAGAATCAAAATCTCATCACTGTAGTCAGAGATCCATACCTACATTTCTAAAAGATTCCCCAACAACCTTAGTGAAATCAAGCAACTTACCATGACTGTTCATGGTATATGATGACTTATAGATTAGATAAAATTTAAGATTTAATGTGTGTGTTAATTTTTTTTGTAAACTAAAGGCTACATATGTAAACTACCAAACATATTCAAACAAATTTAGATAAAATATATAAAATATCAGGATGTAAAATAAAATAACACTGATTTCTATTACAAGAAAAATGTCCAGAGAGTACACATCAGCATAAACAAACTTTACTTTCACAGTCTTGGTTTTGGAAGTCTTCCACCAAAAGGGAAGGGCTAGGAAACTAGGAGACAGTGGCAAAAGCATTCTTAAGGGAGAACCATCTAAGCAAAACCCTGGGTGGGGAAAACGATCACCCTGATACATGGCATCCAATTATGCCTGGCACAGAAGCAGCAAGGGAATTGCTAATATTATTATAATTACTCTTAGTTATAAGATACTAGTAGACATCACTATAGTATATTCTTTTCTTTAAAGTGAAAATGTAATTTGATTGTCCAGCACTACTCTCTCTCTCCCCTCACTCTCTCTCTCTCTCTATATATATATACATATATATATAATTATATTTCATACTTTTCCCCATTAACTTGCATTTAGTCACCTAAGACTTGTTCTAGTCTTCGTACTAAAGTAAGACTTGTCAACGTAAGTAACTATGTTTTTAATACTTCCCACCAGTGTTTAATGTGTACCACCTGTCTCTTCTCTCTAGGCACTTCGGTTGTTTTAGGCTGTTTCTTTATTAGATTACTCAATATTTCCTGAGTTCTTCCTTATAGATAACAGTTTGTCTACGCCTTTTATACTGGAAGGTGATTTTTTTAGATAGAAAATTGTTGGCTCATAAGTTTTTTTTTTTCTTGATTATCTTAACTGCTGAATTAGTTTGTTTTCACACTGCCAAAAAGAACTACCTGAGACTAGGTAATTCACAAAGGAAGGACGTTTAATTGACTCACAGTTCTATTGGCTGCCGGGACTTCAGGAAACTTATAATCACGGCAGAAGGGGAAGCACAGCAAGCCTTTTATGGCGGCAGGAGAAAATGAGCAAAGGTAGAAGTGCCACTTTTAAACCATCAGATCTCGTGAGAACTCACTATCATGAGAACAGCATGAGGGAAACAACCCCCACGATCCATGTACCTCCCACCGGGTTTCTCCCTCAACACGTGGGGATCACAATTCAAGGTAGGGACACAGAGCCAAACCACATGAACCATGCAGCCTCATTTTCTTCTGGAGTATAGTATAGTTGCCAAAAATACAGACGTTAACATAGTTTTCTTTTTCCAGTGTCACTTACTGTTCTTTCTGGATGCCCAGTTATTATTTTTTATTTCTTTTTCTTTAGAATCCGGTAGTTTTATTAGAACATATTTTGGTCTTGGTTAATTCTGGTCAATATGGCATTTGGTATGCTGTTTCAACATGCAGTTTGAAATCTTTTTCATCTTTTTCTCACTGCAGAAACTTTTTCTGAATTACAGATTTTAGTATCAGTTCTTTCCCTTGCTTTTGTTTTCTTGTTTAGAGATGCCTATTATCCATATTTTAGAACTTCTTTACTCATATTCTACGTTTCAATTTCTCTCTCAAATTATTTGTATTTCTTTCTGCATTTCTCTTTCTCAATTTTTTTTACTTTCAACTTTGTTTTTTCTTAAAGCATTATCCATGTGTTTATTTGTTCTTTTGATATTTCTAGTTTAGTCTTCATTTCTGAAATTATTATTTTCTTTCATTAATATTTTTCCCTATGTTACAGTGCCTAATTTTTGAGTTTTTCTAATTCTGTTTTATAATGTTATTCCATGTTTTGCATTATATTCTTAATGTCATTTAGCTAGTTTTGAAATACAAGTTGATATTTTTATTTATTTTATTTGATCAGTTTTTATTACCTCTAGGGATGTTATTTGTCTCATTCTCTTTTGTCTTATAATATCTTACTATGGGATTTGGCCTAAATATTTTGCTATGCTTATTTTTATAGAAAATTACTTGATCCATAATTTTGAAGTTCAGAATATCTTGTTTACCTTCACAAAGCTCCCTCTTCTGTTAATTTCGTTTTAAGAACTACTTAGTGACTTTGACAGAACATTCATTATATACATTCAGTATCTGGAGAACAAACAACTTATTTCTAAACCATAGGTAAAACAAGAAATCACAAATAAATTTAAAAAATATTTTAAGCAAAATAATAACAAAATAAGAAAATGCTAAAAATCAATTATCTAAGAGTTCTCCTTATGAATCTAGGAAAAGAAGAACACAACATGGCACAAATAAATTAATAAATATAAGGGCTAAAATAAAGGAAATAAAAAAACAAACAAACCAAAGAGAAAAATCAATGAGGCCAAAAGCTGACTCTTTGGAAAGATCAATGAAATTTATAAACAACAATGTACACAAACATTTATGTTAAAAACACAAGTAATAAACAAATTACAATATTCTAAATTAGAGTGAGCACAACTAGAGATTCCTTGAATATTATAAAGGCAATAAGACAATATTATAAATAGCTCTATGCCAATAAATTGAAAACTTAGATTAAATGGATAAATTCATTGAAAGACAGAAATAGAAAAACTGACAAAAAGAAAAATATTAATAAACCATTAAATATTAATAAACCTATATTTTTTATATAATAAAAACAATAAATAAAAACAATAACTTTGTAATAAAACATTTTCCAAGAAGAAAACACCAGGTTGCTTATATAGCAAACAAAACACATGGGTCATTAAAGAAAAAATAATCTACAAATTGGATTTTAACAAAACCATAAACATTTTACCTTCAAAGCATATAATAAGAAAAGTAAAAGGCAAGCTATGGAATGGGAAAAATTACTTGCAATATGCATACCTGCCAAACGATTCCTATCAAGCATATATAAATGTTCTTCTGAGTAATGAGAAGACAAATTCCTAAAAAAAATGATAAAATTTGAACATTCACTTTCCAAATGAATGTATATAAATGGCCAATAACCATATGAAAATATTCAAAACATACTTATCAGTGAAATTTGATACTAGTAAAATTTAACTGAAATTTGATATCAGTGAAATTTGAGCACATTATTAGAATGGCTAAATTAAAACTCTGAAAAAAAAAACAAGTCTTGACAGATACAGAGTAACCAGAACTCTCAGACACTGTTGAGGATTATGTAAAACTGCTTTGCAGTTTCTTCTAAAATTAAATGTATTATTGCATTTACTCAAGAGAAACAAAACACATGCCTACATGAAAACTTAGGAATGAATATACATCATAGTTTTATTCATGATAGCCTCAAATGGAAACAACCAAATGACCATCCATAGTTGAATGGTGAAGGAAATAGTGATATATTCATACATGTAATACTATATGCAACAGCATGGATGAATCTTAAAAGCATGCAGAGCAAAAGATGTTGGACACAGAAGAGTACAATGTACATCATTCCTTTTATATTACATTATAGGAAATGCAAACTAATTTTAACAACAGAAAGTAGCTCAGTGGTTGCCTATGGGCTGATGGAAGGAGAGATGAATAGTCAAGGGACATGAGGAAATATTTTGGAGATGATGATATTGTTTTGTATCTTGATTATTAAGTTAGAATCAAACATGCATGTATGGGCAATATACACTAAGGTGCATACTTTAAATGGGTGCAATTCATTGAATTCAAATTTTATCTTAATAGATGTGATTTTTTTATAAAGAGACTAAGACATAACTAAATAGGGTGTCTGAATTTTTGTTGGCATAGAATCAAAAAAGGTATCTAGCTTTAAAAATATTCTGGAAATAATGGGAAAATTTTACTTTAAATTAGATATTATATAAGAAATTATTATTTTTCTTGGGTGTGATTATGGCATTATGTTGATACAAGAAAATGTTCTTATTTTTAGTAAATGCAAGCTGGAGTATTTGGGGGTAGATTGCCATGATATCTGCAACTTATCAAATAATTCAGAAAAAATTATAAGCAGGTAATACATAAATCTATAATGGCATTATAGATTAATGAACATAAAAATATATTACAGAAAAATGCTAACTAGTGTTTAATTTGGGTGCTAAAGGTGTTTATTGTACTTTTCTTATACACACACACACACACATACACACACACAAACTCCAATGCTGATTTTTCAGATTTCAAAATCAAACCAAAAGAGTGCCTAGAAACTAGCCTTTGGCTTTCTGTTCCTGTGTTAGTTTGCTGAGAATAATGGTTTCCAGCTTCATCCATGTCCCTGAAAATGACATGAACTCATCCTTTTTTATGGCTGCATACTATTCCATGGTGTATATGTGCCACATTTTCTTTATCCAGTCTATCATTGATGGGCATTTGGGTTGGCTCCAAGTCTTTGCAATTGTGAATAGTGCTGCAGTAAACATAAGTGGGAGTTGAACAATGAGAATACATGGACACGGGGAGAAGAACATCACACACCAGGGCCTGTCAGGGGGTGGGGGGCTAGGGGAGGGATAGCATTAGAAGAAATACCTAATGCAGATGACGGATTGATGGGTGCAGCAAACCACCATGGCACGTGTATACTTATGTAACAAACCTGCACGTTCTGCACATGTATCCTAGAACTTAAAGTATTTAAAAGAAAAAAAAAGAAGAAGAAGAAGAAGAAACTAGCCTTTGGCTCCAGAGTTCTTACTGCCACAGTTTCAAGTAAAATGTTTGTATTTGAAGGTAGAACAATCTAAAGGTAAGAGTGAAACAGACTTCTTGATGTGAAGTAGTCAAAATAGGGTTGTTATTTTTCAAAAGTAAAAACAGACAACATATATCAGAAATATATATGAACATATACATATATGAAAATGCAAAATTTATGATTAACTGATATTGATTTGGAAAAATACAGCGAAGAGAGTCTTGAGGTACCACATACCAAAACCCATAAAAACAATGATATATGTATATATGCATATATATTAAATGCTTAATAATCAATAGAGGCATTACTGCTTAAGGAGGGCTTCAGTTTTAACTGTAATACTCTAATGTTACACAATGAGAATGTTTTCATGTGTACACATATCCCCTATTTTTTGTAATAAATAAAAATTAAAATAGAAATAGTAACTGTAAAACATCACTGATTGCAAGTATTTGTTCTTTCTATGGGAGTAATGCATTTCTCTTCAAAATAGTTAACATTTATTAGAAAATAGACATGGAATTCATCTGGAATACTGTAAGAATAAGAAAAAGAAACCTAATTTTTTTCCACATCATAAAAAAAACAAGGTGCCTGTGTTTCTGCAGAGTAATCTAAGGCCAGAATAAGGGGGCCAAGAAAGAGGTAGGAAAAGGAGGTGACGAAAATGTAGGTCTGAGTCAATTCTATTTTAGTTGCAATAGATGAGGTGACCCCAACTGACTTTTTTATAGTACTCTTATTTTTCCATAATAAAATTCTTTCTTAAAATAGTTTAGGCCATTTGTAATTAACAACTAATCAAGTTTTGTGAACAATGCTTGAATGAACAGGAGTGAATTCCAAACAAGAAAAGTCCATTAATCAGGACATAAATTACATAAAGAAGGTTGTCCCTTAATATCAGTCATTTTTCTATACAATTATTTTATTTTTAAATGGTAAAGTCTATATATGAACATATATCAGTTCAATAAAAGAAAAAACTTTGTAATATCCAAAACTGCTGAAAACATTGAGCACCCTTACGAAGAAAACTTTTTCTGTATAGCTAGAGGTGCTCAAAAAAGCTTGGATGAGCACTACAAAAATAAAAAATGAGCTGCATAAAATTTCAATTATAGGTAGTTATTCATTCATCCTTTCACCAACAAACATACAAATGGAGTGCCAACCATGTGCCAAGGTTGTGTGCAGCCCTCCAAAAGCAGTGTTGAGCGGATGCATCTGTGATTACCTCCACATATACCTGATACTACAGTAGGAGAAACAGATGTTAATTAAATAATTACACAAACAAATGCAAAATTACATCAGTGATGACAGCTATATGTCAGTTGGTGTAATGACCACCAATATCTTTCCCAAATAAATGTGTATTCATTTTTTTCACAGTCTACTCTAGATATAAAGCCCTGGTGTCATTTTTTAAGTTTTGTATTCAGGAATAATTGCAAAAAAACCAAAAAGAATAATACATTGAGTTTTATAATCTATCTCTCACCAAAAAAGAACTTCTTTTATAAAATAAATTAGGAGAAGGGCAATGTGAGATGATTATATAGAATCTGAAGCATATCATGAGTGGCATTGTTTTTTGAAAGGCTATGCTCCTAATGAGGACAATTTCTAGCAAAGGAGCAATTGTTCCCTTCTTTCAACCTTCTGCCAGAATAAGTTGTTTAACTTGCAGTGTAGAGGAGAGCTAGTACAAAAAAAAATTTTTTTTAAGTTTGTTTTTCCCCTTAATCTCATTAAGAAGACATAGATTAATCACACTACACTGCAGTAAAAATGGTTCTGTCACCTCTCTTTCACCCACTTACGGCCAGGGAATGACTACTTATTTGGCCAGAGTCCACAATTCTCTCAGCCATCTCATTTTGCCTCTACAAAAACAGACGTGGTCTGAGGAGCAGTGAGTGAAGCTTTTGGAAAAGTCATCCTGGACCACACAGCAGTTGCTCATGGCAGCATGAAATGTCCGTCCTTTCTACCAGCTGGTCCTGAATCACTGGAAGTGACACATGCTACTTCTGGGACAAAACTGAGGATTACTATGATGGAGCAACACATGAGCACAAGATTTAATTTTCTTTCTGCAGTCACAGCCCCTCCAAGAATTGGCTTGTGTGCATCCATTTGAAGTTAAAAGTGTTGTCAAGCGAATAAAAATAAGTCATCTTAAATGTGAACAACATAAACTCCTCTAGTGAATAAGCAACATCTTTAGTTTTGACGTTTTGGAAGTCATCTGCACTAATAACAAGTTTATGGGTTTTTTTTTTAACATGAAAAACCAGCAGTCTTGGATTAGCATTACTCCAGAGCAGAAGGTTCACTGTCAATAAAGGCACACAGTATTTTTGTCAAAATATGCCATGTAGATAGCAAAACCTCATTAATTTGACATTCAGTTAGCAAAAACACTTTCAGCTTACAATATAGTGGGAGGTGAACTGCACGCTCCAGGACATCTTCTAATCCAACTTGGAGGCGGACTCTCACAAAGGGGATGGTTTGCCAAAAAAGGAAGTCATGGGAAAAATGAAAAGGCTTCTGTGTTTGTCATCCAGGCCTGGCCTTCTCTGATGAACAGGTAATTTGGGGTCATTCACACATTACTGAAACATGTCCAGCAATAAATTGAATTTCCTAAGAAATCAAGGAGCTAGGGCCAAATATTTATTTCAAGGACAAATGGAGCTAGGATGGACAAATAACTTTTGTTTCATAGAACAGATATATGCTAATAAAGGTAGCTAAAGATTGAATTTTCATAAAGCAGCATTATTTCCATTTGTCTACATTTTTAACTTGCATAAAAGAAAAAACATCTCTGAGCGATCTGGGGTGAAATCTTTGGACGAGAGAGGAATGCATTTTGAGATGTCTGTCCATTTGGCATTATTTTGCCTGCAGCTATGTAACCAACGGCTTGTCCTTTGTAGATATTGCTTCATTGTCCTAACTCCAAGACTTTATTCCATTCCTACTCTCTGCGCTTGCTCTTTGTCACTTGTCTGCCTGGATCAAAACAACATCTTCTTGTGTCTGGATTTAAAGCTCCTCAAATCTGACTTCTCATCATTTTTATCAAAGGCAAATAACAAAGAGCCCTGACTTGTTCCTGGCACCTAGAACTGTATAAATGTGTTACAGTAGACACAGGCACATTGTAGACACTCAGTAAATATGTACTGACTGAGGAAACTTCTGTCAATGCCCCACATAATAGCCACATCGAATTTTTCTTACAGTACTCTAAAATCTACTTGATAAGTCTCCCTTCTCCTAATCTTCCTACCTCCCACAAAGCAGTTCATGTTGATCTTCCTAAATCATGGTTCTGATCAAGGTATATTTCTTCTCAAAAGGCTTAAATGGCTCTTCACAGCTGAATTCAAATTTCTCTATGACATGTGTTAAGAGTAACAGAAATCATAACCTCCAGGGCTGGCCCAATGGAGGGAGGGAATAGTAAGAGTATCCTTCTTCTTCTACTTCTTTTAGTGTAGCTTTGTGGATGCAAAGTAACTAGTCTGTAAGGTCTTTACTAGTATAATATAGACATTTTTTAATGCCACAACTTTAGTTCATATACTATTATGGGCCAAATTGTGTCCCCCCAACATTCGTGTGTTGAAGTCTTCACTTCCCATGTGACTGTAAGTAGAGACAAGGCCTTTTAGGAGATACTTAAAGTTAAATGACATCATAAGGATGGGGCCCTGATCTCGTAGAGCTGGTGTTTTTATAAGAATAGGAAGATACCAGAGCACACAATCTCTTTCTCTTCTCTTTGCTCTCTTCTCTCTCTCCCTCTCCCTCCCTCTCTCTCTCTCCCACTGTGAGCGTAAGCGAAGGAGAGATGCCTCACCTAGAGCCAATCCTAACAGCACCTTGATCTTGAACCTGAGCCTCCAGAGCTATGAGAAAATGAATTTCTGTTGCTGAAGCCAAACAGGAAAAAAAAAAAAAAAAAAAGAAAAGGAAAGGTAAGGAAAAAGAAAGGAAAAAAACTAGTCCAGAGGGACAGCTGTTGCAATTTTACTTGTGCAGATTGTAAATGGATACATCAGGAAAGGGGCAGGATGCTCTTCTGCACCCCTGTGGGGATCACACAGGGAACAAGGCCTTCTCCATGCTGCCCGGGATGGAGAAGCAATCCTCCTCTGTCCACGTCTTCAAGCTGGTTCGATGAGACTCCACGGCATCTTCTGTCCCCACCTATCGCTCCTCTGACATCATCTCCTCCCACTCTCCCTCTCATTCCCTTTGGTCCAGGTCCAGGCACACTGGTCTCTGTCTTGTTCCCCAGATACAAAAGTGAGGTCCTTTGGATTTGCAGGCCTTCCCTGGCCACCCAATTTAAAATTGCTTCTCTCATTGGCCCAACAATCCCTGATCCTCCCTCCTATGTAATTTTTCTGTAGTATTTATCACCATGTAACCTACTTTATTTTTTACTTCTTTTCTCACTTATTGTCTGTTTTCCATATTACAATGAATGTTGTATGTAAGCAGAGATTTTCATCAATTGTTATCTGTTGCTATGTCCCTTGCTTCTAGAAAAATGCCTGGAAATGAATGAAGAAGTGAAATAACGAGTGAATAAAAGGATGATGAATAACTTTCCAATATTATCTCAGACTCTATGCCCCAAACACAACTCTTACATTAGCAAAGTTCGGTTCTTTCGAACCGACCCAGAGTTTGTAAATGTACTACATATTTTTCCACTCCAGCACTTTTTATCACTCTTTCACTTGGTGACCCTTTATTATTTTATTTCTGTCAAAATTCTGTCTCTCAGTCAGCATTCTGATCTAAGAGAGGAATCAGCTACAAAAGGACTATGTTCAAGCCGCCTAAAGGATATGGGTGAATACTGCATCATCCTGCCTGTGACTCATTACCACTTCCTTCTCAGGCCCTTGCCACCAATGGGTTTGAGTGGAAGCACATCTGGCCTCTAATATGCTGCATTTCCACCACCTTTAGGCCCCATGGCTTTGTGATGTGCCCAGCAATCCTCTGGCTTCTCTCTTCTTGTTTTGACGTCTCAGCAGATGACTTGCATTCTCAGCTTAAATTTGCTTTTCTTTCCTAGCATTTGCTAAATCCCTTGGTTCCAGTGAGGCAGCCTTGCGGTGTCCCACATCCTTCCAGCATTCCCCAAGGAGTGAACAGGGTGCCCTGAACAGAGCAGTGGTTATCCTTTAAGAACATGATTGGATTCCATCACCTCCATGGAACTATGGCAACAGTGAAAGATGGAAGCTGATACATGGCTTGGCCATGCTGATACATACTTCCAAGGCCAGACGATTACTTCTTCAATCTTTATTCCCTAGGAATACTGGATTTTCTCTATCATTGGCTACTATTGCACTCATTTAAAAAACTGGGCCTGAAGCTCTCTCATTGCAAAGGTAAAACAAAATAAATGCCGCTATCTAAAAAGCACTGCTAATAATTGGTTAAAAAAGAGATGCAAAAAATAATTTCATCTGGAGTTTTGATCGTACTCAACCACCAATTCTAATATCTTATTTTGTATCAAAAAGTTTTGATGAAATCCCACAAAATTTATGTTTTTCATTGAATCTTAGAGTCTTTCATATTTTTTTATGGGAACTATGATAACACAGAAAGAGAAGTAGATGGAAAAGAAGACAGGAACTTGAGTACAAACTCTATGTGATCTGCAGCAAATCCCTCTCACTGGATTTTCATTTTATTACTAGTAACACAAGCCTAATATTTCAACCCTAAACTCAAAAAGCATGTGGACATGCTCAAACATGAGCAGTTACCCCGTACTCATAAATCGCTGTATACACACATAGCTTTATTGACAGAAAATATATTACTACATCAATGAGTAAATATCTGACTCTTTTTACCACATGAGACACTGATGTAGAAATGGGGACCTTCTTCTATCCCATTTGCTAAATGAATACAGCATTAGTATCAGTATCACCATCATCATAATGTTATCATCACCAATGAATCATCATTTATAGCAGGAAGTCTACTTGATGCTTTACATATATTATCTAATTAGCTCTAAAAAATTACAGTAAGGATCTGTTATTATTTGTCTCATTACTCCTAAAAATAATGATATAAGTAGGTGTTGTTATTTACTGTTTGCATTTAAGAAGGAAAAACGCATGCATTTACGCAGATTATTAAAAAGTGAATTTTATTTGTCTGATCCAAACTTTATATTTATTCTCTTTATTGGGAAGCAGGAAGAAGGGAAGACAGGCAGGCAGGAAGGAGTGGTGGGAGTAAAGGGAGAGAGAGAAAGAAGCAGAGTAGGTACAGATTAGCCTGCACTTTGCAGTACCGTAGCCAATAGCCACATACGACTACATAGATTTAACCTAATTAAGATTTTAAAAATTAAAAATTCAGTTTTTAATTTGCACTACATTTATTTCAAGTGCTCCACAGACAACCACACTGGGCATTGCAAATGAAGAACATTTTCATCACTGCATATAGCTGTATCAGGCAGCCCTGGGGTAGACTATGGTGCCCTTAGTGCAGTATTCTCATATCAAAAACATTTTTGCAGAGGCCTGGGTACTTTCTCTCACATTACCCCCAAAAAGATTTATTTCCCAAATATTTCCAGGCTCCCCTTGATATTTCATTATAGATTTGAACATATGTATTTTTAATGCATACCACTGACTTTATTTTTAAAATTTAGTATCTATTAGGAAAAGGAGTATTTTCTGCAAGTGGGTGTGCATGTATCTGTCTTTACAATAATTAGTTTAAAACATCAAGAACTGCCTTCAACTTGTATGTCTAATAGCTAAAAACATAGTGCAAGTCCTAACTGTGGTTAACCAGCTGAGTAATTGGAAAAGTGATTTAAGCAGTTTCCTCAACTGTAAAATGGAGATAAAATAGTAAATATCCCCATGAGATTATTGGATTAAGCAAGACAATGTTTACAATGTACTAATATGGTCTCCAACACATAGTAAGAACGTAATTAATGTAAATTCTTGTTACATTGATAAAAACATAAATGCCATTATATTTGACTTAGACTTTGTATGGCAGAATTACATTTTCTCAAGGCCAATATTATACATACCTGGGGGATCCCTGTCTAAGACAAACTGAGATGATATCCTCAGTAATGGTGCTAATCGATATACTGTTCTTTTTCTCCCCTTGAATTGGCTTTAAATGTTCAGGTAATTAATCCAAATCAATAATTAAGAAGATTCTGAATGACAGGAGCAATAATGCTGATTAGATTAAGACAAATACTCTGGAGTAGGTATCAGTTGATACCATTTTAAACGTGACTCTTAACTGTTTAGACAGATGACAAAAGTACCTTAGGAAAACAGAGATGAATTAGATTTATCCAGCAACATAACAATGTATGTATATGAACACTTCATGTATTATGTATCTTAACATAACAATTGATGGTAATATACTTTTTAGTGATTATGTTTAATGAAATTACTGCATGCTAAAAAAGTTCCTTCAGGAAAAAATGCATGATTTTATGGTTCCTTATAATTGAAAAAAGGAACTTACAAGCTTTTGCTTTAAAAAGAAGAGGAAACATTGGTTGTACCGACCAGGAGTCTCAGTTTAATGATTGGTTCCTTTCTTAACATTTTAATCTGAGGTCAAATCTCTGAGAAACGGCAAACATGTAGTCATTTTCTCAAGTGTGGGGAAGACTGAAGAGGAAAAAATTTTGAGGGACACTTCACGGCAGGTACACACCAGCTCACGTCATGCCATAACATGGCATGGTGGAAAGAAAATGGCCTGTTGGTGGGGTGAAGGGGCAGTGCTGTGGGCCACCACTGATCCACTGTGGACAGACGCCTTGGTGCACATTTCAGCAAGGCTGGCACAGGTAAGTAGCCACCTAAGACAGAGTCCTCTCCAGCCATACCCCTAAACAATGTAGCACTGTCTGAACCCATTGAAATTCACTTACATTCTTATGGAAAGGAAGAATCCTGAATTGGCCAAGATTAACCCTCCACCACACTGGCTGAAATACAGAATTTGGACCACACAACTCATAGTCAACCTGTATTTCTTGAACATCTGGATTTGCAGTCTAAGATCCTTATCCTTTACATACATCAGGATATAGGATTATGATATCATTTAGTGGCCCTGGTTTACAAGACAGTGGTTCTCAAACTTTGAGTGCTTCTCAATCCATAGTGTAGTCACAGACATGAGAGAGAGCTTACAAAACTACTGAGGTCTGGTTGAATCCCAGTCATTCTGATGAATTGGTCAGTGATGCAACCTGAGTATTAGGAATTAAAGAGCACTCCTAGATGAGTGTAATGTGCAGTCACAATTAAGCGCCAGTATTCTAAGTTAAATTTTATATTTTATTTTTTGAGAGGTCTTAAAGTCTTGAAGAAAAAAAAACATCAATAGCTTCAGATAGGAAGGTCTCTGGATATCATTGGTAGCTTTAGGAATAGGTACTGATGTAGGATTTAAGAGCTGGGTGATACAGGTCCTCTCCCTCACCACTGTCTCTCTGTGTTGGGAATTCAGTTTGTTGGTCTCTTGCCTGAAATGTAAATATCAAATATAGCTAGGGGCAGACAGAAGCAAGGTGAGGTTGGCATATCCTCAAGTCATTCTTTTCTTCTCATACCCAGAATCAGTGAAGAGAAAAGCCACATTTCTCCCTAGTGACCAAGGAAGCTTAATGTCACCTTGAGTGCAAGAATATTGGCCATAGAAACCTTTGCAAATAAATGTCAGGAGAAGTTTTAAGCCAAAGTTCATTCTCTGCCAATTTGATTTCACACAAGCTAGATAGGAATAAACTTTCTCTCTAAGTGGTAAATACATACAATTGGAGTGGTATCTAAGCATGCTGAATTTCAAAATTAGAGCAATTATTCAGGAAACTTAGGAACCCAAATCAGTTTACATGGAAGTGTGTGAACATACTAATTAAAACATTTCCAGGTATTTTTTATTCCTAGACAGTATAAACTTAGAAATAATACGACAATTAACAAAGATGTTCCTGAATAAAATCTATCTAACCCTGAAAATTTGCCTTGCTTGTTAATTCAAAGACTTCTAAGAGGAACATAATACAATTAGCTTTTGGGCTATGATAATATCCAGTCACTATCAAAATTGTTTGTTGCATTTTTTTCTATCTTTTCTTTTGCTTGTGCATATTTTTAAAATGCAGTCAATTACTAGTTGCAATATTGTGGATTTCCTTGAGCAGAAATTGAATGCAAATGCCTGGTGAACATTATCAAATCAAAATCCCACTGAATCATCAGGACAAACTGGACTGGATTTGTTACTGTGTGATTCTGAATAAAACTATTCAAATTTCCAAAATAGATTGTATACAAAGATAGTTTTATAACCACATTTCATTTAGACATGATAATCTAACCCTAGAGATTAGAGTGCTTTTTAATCACAATTGTCTCATGAAGAGAAAGCAAAGGATGGGACAGAGGAGGATTTAAACAAAGAAAGCCTGCTTTCAGAAAAACCGTTTTAAAAACACATATCAAAACATAATTCAAAACACTGCTTTAAAACTATTTCAATAAATACAAGGTGCACCAACATTAGCTCATTTTTATTCTCTGTTTCTAAAGAAAAAATACAATCAATAACTCTCAGACCAGAATAACATAATGGATAAAAAAGGGGAACAGATTGTTTTATTTTCTTCTGCAACGCAGTATTGCAGTCTCACAGTCAAAAAGACAGCATCTAGGTGTGGGTGTATAATTGAGTTAGTTAATCAGGGCTTCCATGTTGCTATCCTCTTTGATGCACATTTAAGGGCAGAAATATAAGTAATGTGTTCTAGAAGAAAAGCAATTGAAAAAGGTAGAATGGTTAAATGCCATTTTCGGTTACTGATGATAAATGAATTGTAATTTTAAAAGTACATCGCAGAGAAGATCAATCTGATGACTCATATGAAATGTTTCACCTAGATTCAAAGAGTTCCTAAAGAAACTTCAAAGTCTGTTCCACTGTCAATTACAACAGTTTCACTATTGGCTAACCCTACCCTCTACTGCATAGCAGAAATATGTCTGCATACATAAATACTTCGGTCAGCACCTGGTCAGTACAAAACCAAACAATTTACCATCAATGAAAGAAAAAGAAAAAAAAATGGCAGATACCTTTGCTGCTTCTAAAACCCTGAGAGGTATCCCGGCATGTCTCAGTAACTGCAAACGGTTCTCGGTTAACACAACCCAACAAGAACTAGTGGAAAGACTCACCAACGAAGCAATTCCTTGTTTTTCTCCAATGGAACTATCTCTTACTACCAACACACACTTAAAGAAACCCTACCATCTTGTTGTCTAAAGTTTTGTGTACCAACAAAATGCTGGCCTACAAAAAAAAAAAATACCTGGGGTTTTGATTGAGGATTATTTATATAGCTAGCTTGTGATAAAAAATTGTACTCTTATGACTAGAATCAGTTATATTTTACATCATTCATATGTAAATAATGGATTTACATCCAAATTTATTAACATTAATATTTAAAATGTGGAATCACCAATTAAGTGTTATAAGTCTTATCATAACCTCCCAAAACAAAGACAAAACCAAACATAATTTCATAACTTTATTTTAATGAAAGTGTTGAGTATCCCAAATTTGTTCATTGTAAGTATTTTATATAAGAACACAATGGATTTGGAACATTTTCACTCTAGAGAGAACTAGATCATAAATTCCTATAATATTTTCTATTTGATAGTGAACTTTATGTTAGTTGAACTTTGTATTTTCATACTTAGATGGAAGGAATATGGGAGCCCTCTGGTGGCCAATATTAAAGTGCTTATTAGTACAACCCAAATTCCCCTAGCCTGGGACCTCAGGAGCAAAGGTGGATGGAAGGAATGGAAGTCATCTAAGTTGGAATAAGTGAGGGTACACACATACCACACCATGTGTCTTCCAGTTTTTAAGGCAGTATATTTAGTGGTCATTTCAGTTTCAAGGTTAAACTTTCATATATGAGGGATAACAAAGAAATTGAAATTCAGACAATAAATAGATGTGATGTTGACAACAGCTGGGGGAGAAATATGGAAATTTCATAATATTAACAGATACAGTTATTAATAGATACAATTAATTTGTTTTTATATTTCTCATCATTTGTAGAGTACTTAGCTTGTTAATATCTCTCACTACACAAATGACATTAAAGAAGAAATGAGAGACTTTAGGAAATAAATTAGCTCCTAAAAATGATTCCTAACCAAAAAATAATAATAATAATTTGATGTCGTTCATGAAACAGCACCTTTGTGACTTAGAAGAGTTTATGCACTTCTAAAGTGATTAGTTTTTTCCAAGGGAGATAATTATTCCCTCTAAGGTACTAAGTCATGGCAATTTCAGTGATGAAACTTAGCAAATTTTTAACAGATGTTAACATTCTGACTGCTCTCAACTGCAAGTTTCCCTTTATCTTCCATCAAGCAACCAATTTATATCTAACTATTAAATTAGCATACACCAGCCAACACACGTCTTCATACAATGCAAGAATATGGGGATGTTTAGGATAGAATATTTAGGATATATGTTATTTTGTCTCACTTTAGAATGTGTCTTCATTTATAGGTCATCAAATGGAAACACAGAACATGTGTTTGTGTTTACAGATGTTTTAACTATCACAATTGCCACAATAATGCAAAAGATATTAAATTTAGGGCACTAACTTCATATGATGAAATTCACATTGAATAAACGAATACTATATAATATTTATTTAAATATGCACTTTATTCTCAGTTATTGCAGAAAAATAAAAATAATTATACATTACTAAGTTGTTCTTTGAGATCAGGAGTATCACATGTATGATATTTTCCAAGATCATTTAAATCTAGAATATTATTGGTGCAAAATAATTACTGCAGATGTGAATAATACATCCTTGTTAACAATTCATTACTTGTAGGTCAATTTCAGAACTTGATTTCATGGGGTCAATGGTTCTTCATTAATTTGAAGTATAATTATTACTGACCATTTTAAAGGCTTTAGACTTAGAAGTGCAAGAGCATTATAAAGGCAGAGGAATTCTAGCCATAAGTAAATTTGATTAATGAAAATGATTTTAAGGAGTATATAATTTCTCTTTTAAAATTATAACATTCTCTTAAAGACATAATACATTGGATAAAATTTTTGGTATTTTGTCTTACCATGATCATCATGATCAACAACAAAATTTCAGCACCATGTAATAATTTTCTTAAATTTCAGTGTATACAGGAATCACTTGGGAGGCTTATTGGATCCCCAAGCTCCATACCCAGTAATTCTGATTTAGTCTTACTGGTCTTACTGTGTACCTGCCTTATGCCATAAGCAGTTTGCACACCTACCCAGACTCATCAATATCACCTTCACAGTATAGCTCACATCTGTCACATCTGGGAGGCATTTGTTACATACTATGGGGGCAACACTTTTTCATTTTTATTTTTAAATATCCCTCTTCACACTCTCTGGAATATCAGGCAAGTCCTAGGTTCCACTGAAGAAAAAGGAATTATACAACCCCATTACTCATAGAGGGTTCCTTAGGGGTGTGTGCCATAGTACTGTACACTCAAAGGCTGTTCCTTTAGAAGTTCTCATTGATAATGCCTAAATAGGTGGACCCATAGTTTTTGCAAGTTAAAGTTGTTGACGAAATGCTTGCCAAATGAAAGAATGAAAGATTTTTAGCAAAGAAAGAAGCCCCAGACAAAACAAATTCACCAGCACAAACAAAAGAATTTCCTGCCACACAAATGGGCAGGACACCAAACCACTGCTATGTCCTGGTACAGGAAACACCCAAGCAATCTTTATAATTTATTCTGTTATAATATATTCTGAATCCCAGCTTCAGAGAATGAGGCACAGATGCAGGACCTGGGGGAGGCTTTGGCATGCAGATTGACTTAAGGGAAGGTAATTATAGATAAGAATCCACGTACCTCAGAACATTCAGAACAGAAAAGACATCTTCCAGTCAAAGAATAACTACATTTCCTTGCAGTACTCTGGCTCTCAAAACAAAAGGTCAACCGCCCCATGGGAAGGGTCTTTGTGCTCACTCACAACCTATGAATGACAATCCCACAGTCCTAGATCTTGGATGAGGTGTTTAAATACAATCTGTATCCAATTCCGATGAAAAGCTTCATGTCCACTCAAGGTTACCTAACCATTTGTTCACTAATTCTCAAGGAAAATAAATAAATTTGTGAAACATAAATCTTACAAGGCAAATAGACCTAAATCCACATTTCTAAACTTGAAACATCATTCAAAAAATGGAAATTCTTAAGTACAGGTAAATCTTAGAAGAGACGTGGAGACAGAAATTTCCTGGATGGTGAGTGGCCTGAGGAGGAGCACGAGTGGACCCAGAATGGAAATAAAAATAGAAATAAGCGAGAAGTGAGGAAGAAATACAGAAATAACCAGGCAAAGGCAAAGTAGAAATAACATGCAGAAGAAGAGATCAGATCATCAAATACAAAGGCAAGTGGAAGAGGGATATCCATCTGAGCTTGGAAGTAAAATGAATTAAATGAGGATAGAAAAAATAGGACGAGTAGTCGAATTACAAAGAAACTCAAAATCCACAGGAGTAACTGCTACTATTAGTCAGAGGGGTATTATTTCAAATTGGAATGACAACATTCAAATTACTCTGCAGACTGAAAAAGAAATTGCACATGTTGGTATGTCTGAGAGAAGGAATTCTTCCTCCCTTAGCTGATGCAATCAAGGAGACTTCTTGTTTTCATTTTCCATTGCAGCATAACAAATGACCACAAACAAGACGCTTAAAGTAACATCTACTCATGATCTCACAGCTCCACAGATCAGGAGTCTGGGCACAACCTAGGTGGGTATTCCGCTCAGGAGGCTGACATGAAGGTGCATGTCTGGCTGCATTCTCATCTGGAGACTTGAAGGGGGAAGCCTTTACCTCCCAGCAACCACAGGTTATTTGTGGAATTCACTTCCTTGTGGCTGTAGGATGTATGGAAACTTGCTTCTTCAAAGCCAGGAAAGGAGGGCGAGAGTCTCTGCTGCTTTGAATCTCTAACTTCGGGGAAGGCCTGGCTTTTCCTTTAAAGGGCTTACCTGATTAGGTCAACCCCACCCAGTAAAATTTCTCTTTTGATTAGCTCAAAACAAAAAGCTAGGGACTTAATACTTCTGCAAAAATCCTTTCACCTTTGTGTATAAGTTAACAAAATCACTGGAGTGACATTCTATCACTTTTGTCATATTGTAGTGGCTAAAGGCAAGTCTCAGGTTCCACTCAAGAGAAAGGAATTATACAAGGTCATGAGTCATAGAAGGTTCCTTAGGGGTGTGTGCCGCAGTACTATATACTCAAAGGCTGTTTCTTTAAGAGTTCTCATTGATAAGGCCTAAATAGGTGAACCCATACTTTCTGCAAATTGAAGTCATCTCCCTTTCTACTCCTGAAGTTATTTTTTTTCAAATTGGAGTAGAAGAGAATGATTATTCTAAGAAAGAAAACAATAAATTAGGAAAATTGAATGTAAGACCTCAAACTATAAAGTTCCTAGAAGAAAATCTAGGAAATACCCTCATCGACATCAAGCTTGATAAAGGACTTATGGCCAACTCCCTAAAAGCAATTGCAACAAAAATAAAAATTGACAAGTGAGATCTAATTAAACTAAAGAGCTTTTGCACAGCAAAAGAAACCATCAACAGACTAAACAGACAACATACAGAATGGGAGAAAATATTCACAAATTATGTGTCCAACAAAGGTCTCATCCAGAATCTATATGAAACTTAAACAAATTAACAAGCAAAAAACAAATAACCCCATTAAAAAGTGGGCAAAAGACATGAACAGACACTTCTCAAAAGAAGATATATATGTGATCAACAAACATGAAAAAATGCTCATCATCACTCATCATCATCGAAATGCAAATCAAAACCACAATGAGATACCATCTCACACCAGTCAAAATAGCTATTATTAAAAAGTCAAAAAACAGCAGATGCTGGCAAGGCTGGCAGGAAAAAGAGAACTCATACACTGTTCGTGGGAATGTAAATTAGTTCAGCTACTTTAGAAATCAGTTTGGAGATTTCTCAAAGAATTTAAAACAGAGCTACCATTTGACCTAGTAATCCCATTACTAGGTATATACCAAAGGAATATAGATCATTATATTGCACTCATATGTTCATTGCTGGTCTATTCACAATAGCAAAAACATGGAATCAACCTACATACCCATCAATGGTGGATTGGATCAAGAAAATATGGTACATATGTATCATAGAATACTACACAACCATAAAAAAGAATGAAATCATGTTCTTTGCAGCAACATGGATGAAACTGGAGGCCATAATCCTAAGTGAATTAATACAGGAAGAGTAAGCCAAATACCACATGTTCTCACTTACAAGTGGAAGCTAAACATGGAATACACATGAACGTAAACATGGATACAATAGATGCCGAGGACTACTAGAGGAGGGGATGGAGGAAGGGAGCACTGGTTTACAAACTACCTATTAGGTACTAGGTTCACAACCTGGGTCCAATATACCCATGTAACAATCCTACACATGTACCCCCTATATCTAAAATAAAAGCTGAAAGTAAAAGATAAATTAATTAAAGCTAGTACTCCTAAAGAAAAAAAAAAAAGAAATTGGATTTCTTTTTTGTATTATCTTTTGTTCTTTCAAGGTCACTGCAAAATTTATGTCTAGGAAGGCACTCTGTTGAATTAAGTAAGTTAATTGTTATAGTAACCAATAACATCTTTTAAAACATTGGGGATTTGAATTCTGACATGAAGTTAATAACAGGAAACTTGAAAAATGGTGTTTTTCAAAGAGATTAGACTAAAGGACATTATTTGATAGGTTAAAACTTTAAAGGGACTATGGGAAGTCATTTCTGTTTACTCTGGAATCAGACACGGAGGATGACTGGCTTTGTGCATCACTAAAACCAAAATTTTCCCATTCATTTTTGCTTTGGGAAGTCACCATGATCAGTTTCAAATCTGAAATTAGGTCCATGTACAAACCTTATCATCCAATAATAATAATAATGATACTGAATATTGGTTAATATTGAAACAATCACAACATGTGCTAAGTAAACCGGGTCCAATGGTATCATTCAATTTAGAACCTGGGTAGAATATTAAATTATGTTTGTAAATAAAATTAAAATGAGGGATGAATGTTTGAATGTGATTTTCAGACTTGCTTAATGCTAGTATAAGAATAAACACATATAAAAGACTATACGGTTTGGCTGTGTTCCCACCCAAACCTCATCTTGAATTGTAACTCCCACAATTCCCAGGTGTCATGGGAGGAATCTAGTGAGAGGTGATTGAATTATGGGGGCAGGTCTTTCCTGTGCTATTCTGGTGTAGTGAATGAGTCTCATGAGATCTGATGGTTTAAAAAAAAAGGGAGTTTCCCTGAACAACTCTCTTTGCCTGCCACCATCCACGTAAGATCTGACTTGCTCCTCCTTGCCTTCTGCCATGATTGTGAGGCCTCCCCAGCCATGTGGAACTATAAGTCCATTAAACCTCTTTCTTTTGTAAATTGCCCGGTTTGGGGTATGTCTTTATCAGCAGCATGAAAATGGACTAATATGACAGATATAAAAGCTTTACTTTTCTTTTCTTTTCTTTTTGTTTGTGATCTATGTTTGGTTCCTTAGTCAATGTTTTCTATTAATATGAGCCAATGTTATTTACTAACAGGAGCCAGTCTCAAGTTTCGGAAAGGAGAGAATTTTTTTAAAAACCTTAAAATACAGTTTATTACAATAAATTTGATTTAAAAAGTTTCTCAAAGAGTTGAAATATTGAAAACCTCAAAGAACCAAATATGGAATATTCATCTGAGCTCCGGACAAAAACTTTCTTAATAATGAGAGAAATCACAAATAAAAAAATCAATTGATTTGACTACATATAAATGTAAGACTTCTAACATAGAATAAAACAATGTAAATTTTATTTCAAAAATATGACCAAGCCTAAGTATCCATAATATAATAAAACTTAATAAATATTTATCAGAAAACACACCCTCTAAGCTTTAGTGAGAAAAATTAGCAAATATTTAAATGTGAAAATATTCAATTCCAGTGATGACATGATAAAATGGAAGCTCACATTTTGCTGGCAGGAAAGTAAATAGAACCATATTCTTATAAAGCAGTTTAGCAAATATAAGAGATAAGATGTTCCATACCTACCAATTCAATAACTCCTACCAATCTATCTTATGGAAATGATCAGAAATGTAGACAAATATTTTTATGCAAAGATGCTCATCATTGCAGTGCTTATAGTAAACTGGAAAGAAACTGAATGTACAACTTTTGGTGAACTGATCATATTACAAATGTGCATAAAATACATAAAGCCCTGGCAAAATGTTAGGTACTGAGGATACAGTATTGAAAGACAAAGTTCTTGCCTTTATGGAGCTTACATTCTAGTAGTAGAGAGAGCCAAGATACATAAATAAATAATTACAGATTGTCAGTAATGCTATAAAGAAAATAAACGGGGTAATAAGGTAGAGTAAATGGGAGAGGCAACCTGTGAGTCAGTGAGCAGATAAAGTCTCTCATCTCATCAGAGTTGAGTTTTGAACTGAGACTTGAAATATGTCAATAGGTTAGTTGTAGAGCCAGCTGCAGAAAGAGAGGTCCAGACAAAAGAAAACTACAAAAATCAATACACAAGAAAAGGTTTGGTGCCTTAAAAACTAAATCCCCATACTCCCTTGCAAGCAATGCCCTATGTACAATCTAAGTTTTATGAACACAACTTGGAAAGAGAACAGGATAAATGTGAAGTTATTTCCAAAAGCTATCTTAAAATCTCTTCCTTCAGTTGTTTCAATGGCTCTGTGACTTTATTATATCTATTTTGCCTTAAAGTTATTTCCAAAAGCTCAGTCTTAAAATCTCTTCCTTCAGTTGTTCCAATGGCTCTGTGACCTCAATATATCCATTTTGCCTTAAAACACCAGCCAGAAATGATGCTGTATAAAAATGATGTATACAAAGAAGACAAGAAAGACTACATAAAAGAATTAAGTTTCCTAACATCAATGATGTTGTGGGTGCTTTCTTGCCTCACATTATTATGTATTTTTAAAATATCAAATAATTTATATATTTTTTATCATTAGGAAAGGTAAAAAATCATTCTAGAAATAGGTATTATTTGAAGCGGGATGATATGAGAAGAAAAATCTTTTTGTTCAACACAATCACAAAAATAAAAGCATTTATTTGTAAACAAAAGCATTTATTTGTAAATAAGTAAGTCATTTATTTGTTCAAGTATTTTCTGGATATCCACTCTACCAAGCACTGTGCTTGGTGCTGGGGTAAAGCAGAGAACAAAGCAGGCTCTCCTCCTGCCCTCATGGAACTTCTGGTAGGAAAAGCAGAAAATAAATAGCTCTGACTTCTCAATAGATGAATGAGGAACCACTGTCTTCCTGAAGATTTCATGAAGTTGCAAGGAAAAGGGTTGACTCTACATATTATGTGGGAAGACTTTACTGGGGCATGGAGAAGGAATCTTTTCTACATGTATTCCTTTTTCTCCTAAATGTCTTCTTCACCTCAGCAACCAGGTTTATCTCATTTCCTCTTCCTCTACCCCAGCAGTTCTCCTTCTCCCAGATCTTCCCCAATGTCTTTATATTTCCTTTCCTCATACACAAAAGCTTACCTCTTCCAATTACATCTTCAAACCCCTCATCTCCACTGAACAAGCAATGACTCTCTTTAAGATCCACAGTTCTTGGAAATTTGAAGCATATTTTGTTTTCATGTCACAATGGGTAATTAGTTTACAGTCAAGAGAGATCTCAGGAGACAAGGATCCTACGAGTCACACAAGTCAAAGGAAATAAAAAATAAAATGCAAGTCACAGGAAAAAAAAATAGAAGGAATTCTTTAAGCTGAAGCAAATTTTATCTCAGTTACAATACCTTTTGTGTTTCCTCAAGGGTCAGGAATCACTCCTCATACGGAAATGTGTGCAGCCTGCAGGTGGCGGTTGGTAGAGTATGGAAGCAGGGCAGGGACAATTCTGGCTCTGCCGACCTGGCTGTGCCCTGATTGCCCATTTGTGCACCTGCTACTTCACCCTGAATACTTGGCACATCTTCTAAGCATCCCAATACCTTGCTGCATGTGGTCTTTCAGAGTCCCTATATGAACAACAATGCCTCCCATCAAGACCCCATTACTAATCTGATACACATGACTCTAGAAACTTATCCCAGAATAAACAAAATGAAGAAATTATGACATTGTCTTTGACACGTTAGTTTTGTCTTTAACAATCAAACAAATTTAACATTTCTTCTATCTTCAATGTCACAGATGCTAGAAAAATGTAGAGAGATATGCCTCCTGGTCTTTTGTCCTAAATCAAACTAAGTTCCAAAATTCAACACACCAGGAATGTCTTATTTGGCTCAGCAGTACATTATCACATTTTAGGACATCTGAAGTATTCTTGAATGTCCTCAGGTTAGTTCCACAGTGAGTGCATAGTAGTAGGCTTGTCATCAAAAGAATATTCACTTGGTAGGAAAGCCCACCTCTTCAGAAGCAGCTGAGTCTCTTGTTAATAGATCTCTTTCTCATGTCACTACTGCACTGTCAGCCCAGGGCCGACATGCAGCCAAAAAAGGGAGCTCAGATGCTGGTGCTCTGCTACTGAAGCAACTTTCAAACCTGCAGGCCTAGTCCCAGCAAGCTCCGCTTCTTCTCTGTTGCCGGTTTAATAGTCTCTGAAGAACTGTAAAGCTGCCACCCAAAGTTGTCAGTGTCCTCCTATTCAGTGGCTAGTTCAAACACTGGTAGAATTGCTTTGGGGAGTATTAGCAAGCAGGAAGAGGAAGGGAATATCGGCTATCGATGGTCTGTCAGACAGAGAGAAAGCCTTGAGCTCGTTGGCTGGCAAGGAGGGTAGAAACCTCAGATCTTTTGCAGTTCTTGACACTGCTGTCTTGTCGCCCATGTATTCCTAGCACCAAATACAGTGCCTGGCATACACTGAAGCAATCAATAACGATTGAATAAGATAATAAATGTTTTATCCATTTCAATAAAGATTGAATAAGATAATGAATGTTTTATTCATTATTAGTCCCCTAAATCCTCCAGGCGGAGTTAGCCACAACCTGTTTAGGGTCCCCCGGGCAAATGAACACCTTTCTCTCCAACATTTCATCACATTCTACTCTATAGATTTATTCATTTATATCTTTTGCTAGATTATGAGTTCTTCAAGAACATGCACATCCAGTCCACAGTAGGCACTCAGGAAGTGTTCATAAAATAGGTTAAAAAAATTCCATTTACATGCACACTTCTACTACATGAACCTTCATCATTCTGATTGTCAAAGCCAAATGACATGGAGAGAAGCACAAATATCCTTTGAGACAATGCCACTGACGATCCATCTAACAGCAGAGAAATCTCATTCAAGTACATTTTCATTGTGTGAATGCACTCACTGTTAATTTTGGCCTTTTGTAAAGGTCTCAGCTTTAAATGTTTATAATAAATAAGTAGGGAGGCTTGAGAGATGGTAACAGCTTAAAGCACAGCACGAACACCCAAAACACCTTAGTATTAAACACTTCCTGGAGAGATGACCTGCTGAATGTTCTATTTTGCCCTTCCCTTCTTCCACTTAGGTAGAATTATCCCTAATTGTGCAAAAAGGCTGTGTGATGCTGTTTTTTTCTTTGACATTATGTGAAGATTTCATTTCCTCCAAGTATGGTGCAATGCACATTAGAGGAATTTGCCAGGTATATTTTCCCCTAAAACACAGACAAGACAGAAGCAGCAGCTACCAAAGCAAGTCAAAGCAGTGAGTCAGCCAGCCAGCTATCATTTGCAAGGGGAATTTCACCTTCTTTAAATTATCTTTCCACAGAATAGGTATAAAAGACTAAGGAGAGACGCTCATGCAACGTTTCTGACTTCACTATTAATACTTTTACATAAAATATATATACAAGCTGTGTTTCAATTTATTTACCTAAAATTAACTTATTAAAATGTTGGTTATAAATATTAATTGTGGATGGATAATAGCATTTTGATGTTCTTGATGAACAATTTGATATAGATATGGAAGGAAATGTACAGAACATTTGCTTTATTAGTGAATGGTATTCTACTTGGCCATAAGGTTATGATGCACTCTTATTATCATCTTACTTAATCTTCCGAGCAATTCTGAGAATCAGTGTAAAATAGTAGTTAAGAGCTTGGACTTGGGTATCAGATTGTCATTTTCAGGTTCTTTGCTGGATCGCGACTCTGAGAGGGCATGATTCCTTTCCATCCACTTTGTATCTCTGGTAGCATGTGTCAAGCACAGAAGGGATAAACAGTTTTATAAGAAAAACAGATCTTCAACTTTTCAAAAAATAAGTGTATGTATCCTAACCACAGTGCCTTTGACAGCCCTCCTGGAAATATATGTTTATAAAGCAAAATAAATATTTTTAACAATTATTCCAACATTTAGCAAAAATATGTCTTCATTTACAGTTTATTTTTTAATTGCCTTTATCTTTTACAGATTGAAGGACATGCCCGTGTGTCAGCCACAATCTGAATTTTTCATGTAATCTTTGCTTTACCAAGTCAAATTAGCCTAAAACCATCAAAGTGAGAATAATGATTTCAGGATCTAGAGAAAGCCAGACTTGAATACTCCCTGTCTTCCTAGTGACAACCTACTCCAGCCTATCACAGGCTGCTGTTTAGTTGTTGGTTGCTCTGATGTCCCAAAACATCATCATCTTTAACAGCATCCATCATCTAGTCCATCATATTTAACAGCAAAGAAGGAAAGTCTCAACTCTACCATTCATCACTTCCCCACAGTTTTAGCTATTGAGACTGAAGGAAGATTCTTCCCTGCCAGAGGCTAACCTCTCCCCACAAAGAAAACCAGTTCTTTCTGTTGTCAGTGGTTCCTCATTTTTCGGGAAACTCAAGGTGTACTCCCCTAGGGGGTGTGTTGGAGGTCATTTCAGGGGTGCCCACCAGTGTCACTTCTAAAGGCATAATCTCTAATAACCATGAACAAGCTCTGCATGGATCCAGCCCAAGTGAGTTCCTGGCCCACCTGGGGGCCCTTTCTTGATCCCAGCCCCCAAGATAGGAATGTGGTCTCTTTTCGATTCCATTATTTCAGAATAGTGTTTCCCATTCCTGGAGTCTGATTCTTCAAATTCTTGTTAGCATTTCTTCCACAGGTTCAGCAGCCCCTTCTGTGGAGTAGACACCTCCTGAACCCCTTAAATGATCATGCCAATGACAGCCTCACTCCCTGACCCTGAGTACAAACAGTCCAAGAAAGAGAGGGTTAGGAAAGATGTGTACGACACTAAGTGCACAACCATATTTCTTCAGGTGATCCAGATCCTTCTGCCTCAATCCTAATTTTACCTCCCTAAATTTCACAGTATAGGAAAACTTGGAGGACTTTAAAATTGATTACCCCATATTTCTTTTACCAAATATGACATCTGGCTGGTGGAAAATAGCACTTGCTTCAAACTTTGTGTGAGTTTGAACAAACCACTATCAGATTAATGCCATTTTATTGGGTACACATAAAATAAGTTCCCAAGAGCACTGCATTTGAATTAGAGGGAGGAAATTGTTGGAGAGCACAATCTGTAGATGGAGAGGCATAATGGAAAAAGACTAAGGAACAATCCAGTTCATCTTGCCTCATTCTCTCTTGTCTCCAAGGGAATGACTGGTGTAGAAAGAAACATCCTAAATCTTTCTTTTTCACTTCCTGGAACCAGGCACATAAGAATTTAGGGGAAAAGGGCCTCTGGCATTCTTACTAGTAACACTTCCTTTGCATTATGTTTGGATAATGTATAATCATTGTAGAAGCGAAGATTGTGGTTTACTCATATCTCTCATAATTACCAAACAAGACATTAAATATTCAAAGTCAGCAATAAAAGTAATTTAATTAGTAAATGTATGAACCAGCCTACCTGTACCCAAGTAAACAGAGCAACCATATAACTAGCAATTTTTGAGAATAAATTTGCAGGCCAGGAGAATAAAATTAATTTAGAATGATATCTCATATACCTAAGAGGCCATCTGAATCTTTTCAGATGGAAAAGACTTGACATATGCCAGGCACACCATAATGCTTGTTGAATAAGTGAATAAATAAATGAAGGACTAGGCACCAAGATAACGATCTCTTTTGAAGAAAGAGAGTGGGAACAAACTTAGGATGGGACACAGAGCTTCAGCATGGCCACAGATTTTAATTTCTTAGCCTGAGTAGTGGATGTAAGAATTTAACCTTCTGATAACTTATTATATCATACATGGTCCTGTGTGGTTTCCTTAATATGTGTTTTATTTAATGAAGCAAATGTTTTAAATTGGAAAATAAAAAATAATAATTTTCATAAAAATTAAAGACTTAATAAATTGTCTATCTTACATAAGGTTTAAGCTATCAAAGAGCATTAGTTGTTGTTTTTTTAAGTGTGTACTTATACCTATGATATCCATTCAATCCCTAAATTAGGGCATCTGCTTGGGAGCCAATACACATTCTTACTTTTTGTTTTGTTTGTATCCCACTTTCTTTCAATGATGAGGCTCACCCAAAAATGCCCTTTCAGGTGAGAGGGAAGCCTCTGGGGAAAAGGAACCAGCTTACATTCGACCCTCTGGTCCTCAATTTCTCCATCTTTCTGATAAAGCGTTCCCAAAAATTCAACCATGAGCCACTTCAGGAAGCTGGTTAGGGAGCACATGCTGCACCTGTCCTACTCTGCTCACCACTGATTCAAAAGTTTATCCATTAGGACAGACCTTGGAGATGTGGTGACCTTATGGGAACACAACAATCAACATTACAGTATATTCTGTAGAACAAAACTGACCTTTCTGGGGAGTAGAGCCTAAGGTCATGTAGCCCTTACAGATCTTTCTATCAAAAAGGAGGAGTGGTGAGGGAGTTTAAGGGCTATCATGGGGCAT
The DNA here is from genome assembly GCF_028885655.2 of Pongo abelii. Lineage (NCBI taxonomy): Eukaryota > Metazoa > Chordata > Mammalia > Primates > Hominidae > Pongo > Pongo abelii. Next base: position 107,709,155 of record NC_071999.2, on the reverse strand, counting down.
TACAATTCTCTGGAATGCTGTGGTTTCCTTGCTGCGTAATATCTAAGAGTCATTTTCTTTTTTACAACATTGTATTTTTGTTTACTGTAATCAATGTATTTCAAGTGTCATTGAGGATGTCAGTGTCAGCTGCATTCTCGAAAGGAAAGCTCCTCCTTGGTTTTGCCTGGAAACTGAATTGACAGGGCACTGCATGCCAGGACTCCCATTCCACTGGGTTCCTGGGAACCAGCAGAAAAGCTGGCAGAATAAGTTTAGCCACGCCAGCAGTAGATAACAGGGCAATCACTCTCCATACTATGGTCAACCATTACTGCAAGGATTCTGCAGAGGAGTGTGATTCAGGGAATTCTGGAAGCCTGGGCCACCAAAGAAAGATCAGGAAATATGGGAGAAATTCTTATCATCTCTTCATTTCACCCTTCCTTTCCTGAAGAAAGGTCATCAGATTTAGGTCAGATAGCCTGCCAATCATCAATTAAGCCAAATAGCAGAAGCCAAAAGGTGAACCACCCATCAAACTAAACTCTACCCATTGTGAAGCAGAGGAGACACACAGTAATAATCAGAATAACAACCACTAAGATACATATCCCTTTACTGTTTAAAATAATTGTCATTATTATTTCATTTACTGTCAGGAGGAAGCAGGAAGAGCAATTAGGTTAGATGAACTGTGAGTACCTTCAGCTAGGTAATGAATTTGGGATAGGATTCCAAGTTTAATTTGCTTTTGTCCTGAAACGGTTCAAAGGCACCCTCAGACTGGATGTTGCAGTAGACTCTGATATTTCATCTAGACTCAAGCCTCACAAAGGACTTACGTGTGTGTCCAAATAGTTTTCATTGTTATTATTTTTGGAAAAACAATCTGCTTAAAGGCTGTAAAATGCTACTTCCCACCAGGATGCCCTTCTACATCTATGATTGACTTACATGAAAGTGCAGGAAAAATGCAATTGAGTGGTTACTAACCATCCCAATACTGGAGAAGGGGCAGTTTCCTTTACCAATGGGTAAATCTGCTCGAGTTCTTTCTTTTTCTGAGAAATTCAGGAGGATTCATTAGTAAATGATTTTTAAATTCTATGTAATTTGAAAGAAAAATAATCTCTGAAGAATTTTGTAGCAGTTGGTTAATATTCAGAAAGAACATTTCGCTCCTGAGAAGGATTCACACAAATATAATAATATAGCATAATGAACCTCATTGACAAAGAGCAACATGACATTTTTAACTTGGCAATGCTTTAATTGCATCCCTATAAATGAAACTTTCGTTTCCAATATCAGTCAGCAGGAATTTCACTACATTAAACTCTGTTATAAATGGGAACCCAATGGACCCACTCATAACTATTCAAGAAAACAATTTATGAAGAGATACTGCATAATATATTTTATTGGACTTTTTTTTCTGGCTCGTTGGAGCAGGCAATGATCAAAAATGATCCTCACCATGAGGAATTAAATAAAGTGTATTCTGGATTTACTGTCTTTATTCTTAGGTGTTATTTTGTGAGACCACAGAAAATGCAAGGGTCTAGTGGCCAGTTTTAATAAGACAAACTGATGGTGGAAGATAAACCTATGGCCTTCAGTGGGGGAAGGCATCAGATGAAAGGAGTGGTGACAGGCCCAAGGCCAGCCAGTGGCCACACCTGGAAAGCCACACTGAGGTTCAGGAGGTTGAAGAGCCAGTGGAAGGAGGCTGACGCAGCAGAAGGCAGGAATGTCCTTCATCTCAGGGGCAAATTAGGGGACACAGGCATCTACGCTCTGAGCCACCTCTTATTTCTTGTTTCTCTTCTCCCCAATTATTTTTATGAAACATTTTAAATATAGAAATCTCTCTCCTTTTTTAAAGTCGGAGTAATCCATTAAAGTATGGGGATATCTGATTATAAATAGAAAAATCAATTGTCAAAGTCTTCTATGTGACTCACACTAAAGGAACAGGGGAAGCATGAGACATTTATTTGTCCAAGCAAGAAGTGGCAACTCTAGATCACTTCTCTTGTTCTCTTTGCTCCAGTTCCAAAAGTGAGTCAGGGCCTTTTATAGTGAAAGTCAGAGTCGGGAGAAACGAACTTAAGGAGAAGAATATGTGAGTGCCAGCAAACAATTTTCTTTCTCCATATAAAACCATAAAAATTTCTACTGCCTTCTACTGTAAGGCAATCTCTGCAGCCATCTATGCTGCTGATACAATATATTTTGTACTGAGTACCTCTATGTAATTGCAGTATAAAGACATGAGGGAGGGGTTGACAGAATTAAAGAAAAGTAGAAGCCAAAGCAGAAATATCCAGCAACACCTGGTCTTTGATAACTAGGATAAAGTTTGTAAAGCATAATAAAAGTATATGTGGCAAATGCAGGAGTCTGAAGCTGCATTTTATTATTTTTGCAGATAGCCAGGAAACAAGCAGCATGAAGTTAGAGCACAGATAATACAAGGCAAAATTGTGCTTGAAGAGGACATTCAGAAACTGATATGGTTTGGCTGTGTCCCCACCCAAATGTCACGTTCAGTTGTAGCTCTCATAATTCCCATGAGTTGTGAGAGGGAGACAATTGAATCATGGGGGCAGTTTCCCCCATACTGTTCTTGTGGTAATGAATAAGTCTCATGAGATCTGATGGTTTTATAAGGGGCTTGGTTCTCATTTCTTTCCTTGCCCACCGCCGTGTAAGACGTGCCTTTTTTCTTCCACCATGATTGCGAGACCTCCCCAGCCACGTGGAACTATGAGTCCATGAAACCTGTTTTTCTTTATAAATTATCCAGACTCAGGTACATCTTTATCAGCAGCCTAAAAACAGGCTAACACAGAAACCTAGGTAAAATCCCCATCTGTGGCCGTTCATGCTATTAGGCTCTAGGAGAAAGGACTGGAGGTTTAAGCTGAGTAATACATCATACACCTGTATACAAGTATACAACTGAACAAATTATTTAGGTCATCTGTATATTTTTTAAACTGAATGCTTGATGACATTTAACCTCTTCCTATTTTTTTCTTCATAAAATCATAAAGCCTTGAAGAAAAATTACTTGAATCCTAAATTAACCCTACTATAGATCTCTAGATGTAAGCTGACAAAAGTATCACCCCTTACCATCTGTCCTGGATAAACAAATCACAGGTACTAACTTAAATACAAAAGAACAATTATAATATGTATATGTATTTATGATTAAAAATATGCCACATATTTCTACTGTAAGACAAATCATTATAGAAGATTATTTTAACAGTCTTGGATGTACATCTTATTTGATAAGTTAAAAATAGAAAGCTTGTTCACATCTGCAAGGGAAATACATTCTCATCAGGCCATATGGAAAGTAAGGCTACTCACTGGGATTTCAAAGGAAATGTAAGTTTGAAATGGAGACAACTCCCAATAGAAGCTATATGAGGTCTCGGATACAGAACATTTTTTTTGGTACAAAATTTAAAAAAAGAAAAAGTGTAACAAAAATTTAAAGTGAAGGGTCAGATACATTAAGATGTGCATACCAGGAGTACCAAATCATAAAACTGAATGCAAAAACTTACTGAGTGAAATCCCAACACAGAACCAGACACTACTATTGGAAAAACATTCTGATCAGACAAAATCTCCCCCAATCTCGGCTGGAACTGTCGACGTATTAAACTTTGCAGAAGGAACATTCATCTTTGAATCCAAGAGCAGAGAATGTTGCAGTGGCCCGAAAAGGAAGAAAAAAAAAATTATCAGCTTAATTACTGTACCGAGAAGAGACAAAATGCTATTTGCCTGAAGAGCCCCTCCACATCAGAGTTAAAATCTTCCCTATGACCATTTGGTCATCGTCTGGAGAGACTGCCCTTAAGGAGCGTGACATGGTCACTTGGGGAGTAAGGACAGAGAGCTTCCATCTCAGGAAGACAAGTACCACTAGAGACAGTGGGCACCTTTGCTCAGGAACTCCTGGTGGCCAACTTAAACTAAAACACACCAAGTGGAATCAAAACTTGTCTTTCATTTCCAGCTTCACTTTTTCACTACTTTGCCCAATTACATAGAACTTTTCAGACTCTGCCTCCATGGTTTACATGTCCTGGTCCAACTAAACAGGAAAAATTGACATTGCAATTATATATTTTGAGGATGGCATACGGACTGTGGGGTAAGTAGAAGAGAAAAGAAAATGTCATCTCCTTGTGTCTAAAGCTGTCTCCATCGCCTGCTACTTATGTGACCGGGATCAAGTTTTCAGAACTCTCTAGTACTTAGATCATCAACCTACAATTTAGGGATTCAAAAGGATTTACTTAAAAGGAATAATGTGAGGAGTTAAATCATTCTCTTACAGTACTTATCACAGTTCCTTGCACATTTGTAGAATTAATGTTAGTTATAATAATTAATATGATTGTCAGGTAAATTTACTTACAGAGCCAGAAGGCTACTTCTAAAGTAAAGGGCCTCAATTCTAGCTTCTCTCATCCTGTAAGGACAACTCTCCCTCTCTTTTCCCTCTGACCTCAGAACTCCCAGGTGGGTCAGCAGGCCCCCAGGCCTCTTGCACTGTGGGCTTTGCCCTCTGCTATGCTTCTCCCGGGCTCCCCTGGCTCCTTGACATCCCCTTTACTATGATCTACATATGCCTGATACTACAACATCCCAGGCTGTCCACAGGCCCCTGTGAAACAGATCCTGTTTACCTAATTCCTCCATGTTCATCTCTGGATTTTTAAGGACACCTTCATTCAGGATATGGCAGGAAGCTTCCACGAAAGTACCTTTATTCGATGAAAATGAAGGATATGGGAGAGGATTGTCCTACCTGAAAGTCAGAACAGGGAGGACTCAGTTCTGCAGGAATTAATTTTCCACATAATGGTCTCTAATATATGTGTGGATTTGTGATTACCGCTATAATGACAGAGAGCAGTGGCAAGAAGGAAGTTGAGGATGGTAAGGGTAAAAGGTTCCAAGGGAAAGTCAAAGGCCATTAATACTGATTATCAATATTTTAAAAAACTAATAAGATGAGAAGTGGAAAGACTTAAAAATAGATTTTTTCTCTGTAGAAGTAAAACTAATTACAGCCGTTCACTGTGCCCCACTTATCATGCATGGCTGACTATCATGGAAGCACAAGCACGATTATGTGTATTGTTAAATATTAAAATCATAAAACCAGAATTTTCAAGCTTGGAGAGACTTTTGAGATCATCTAGGTCAAGCCACTCCTTTTACAGTGAGGGAATTTGAAACACAAGAATTTAAACGACTTACAGGATCAGAGATCTGTGCTCTGGCAGAGAAAACCCCAGGCCCAGTCTCCCAACTGTCAGCCCAGGGCTGTGTCCCTGCTGAACACTAGCCTGCCCGGGAGCTGATCTACCTCTGGAGTACATTGGATTGGAGTGTGAAATTCTATACTGAGCACTATCTGTTGTTTTGCAATAAAAATAGGTTACATATTAGCAAATCATTCAAGTAGAAATATTCTGTAAGAAATAGCAACTCTGGAGAAATATATGCTGGAATATATGTATCTGTGAGAAATGGTGGGTATCTGCATGTAGATAAATTGTGGAATTTGAAGCTGCTGGGAAAATTAAAGAATATTAAGAAAACCAATATAAGACAAGTAAGCTTTCAAAATGTCTCACTATATTATGAAATATACAATGTAAGATATATCAGTTTCTCTCTCAATGAATTGCTTTTACCTAGAATTACAGTATTATTTGTCCTGTCTTGAGATAAAGGAAAGCTATACCAGTTATGTCAACTGTAAATATACCTACACAAATGGGAAAGGTTACTCCTTACCAGGTCCCATACAGACACCATGAAATCTCATATACCTCCCTGGTAGCTCCAACTAAAGACCCCCTTTAATCCTCTTCTAATTCCCCTACTCATGCCCATCCTTATAGGAGGTAGGCCCTTCATATAGAATGATTGGAAATGTACCAAAAATCATTTACTTAAAAAAATCTCCCTTTTGCTAGTTACCTCTTTGTACAAAAAAAAAGTGTGGGGACCCAGAAGATTCCTACACAAATAGCAATCCCACTGTTGAGGAGCTGCACCCATACATGGATTAAATCCTGGGAGTCAGTGAGGTAGAAAGCCAAACCTTGAGAGGATGAGATGAGAACAAGTACATTTTCATGAGGACTCTAGGAAGGGAACAGAAAAGCACCCTTGTGGGGGTGACCGTGCGTCTGTCTGTGGAATACAGACAGAGCATTAAGTGTGTGGGGCCTGGGAAACAAATGTGAATTCGTTCACAGCTACGACAACGGCCAGCTCAGATCCCACCATTTCCATCACTTCCACGTCAGACATTTCTAAGTAATGAACACCAGGAGTTTTGTCCCAGCCACCACTCCTGCTACTTATATATTTTGGAGCACATTTAAAGTCAATAGTCTTTCTGGACAATTAATTTGGAATATAGAGTAAACTACCATAAAAGTTAAAAAGGGTTGGCAACTTCCATGCTCTTGCTGATCAGTTCATGAACCTGAAGAACTAACTGAGAAGGATTCAAAACCCTTCCAACATCAATTAAGAATGTCAATCATGGGAAGTAGAGAAATATAGCACTTGTGTGAAATAATCGCCATCACTCTTTGTCTAATGCATTCCTATTCTTTGGCAGTGGATATCATACTACTGTAATCATGGTGTGTTGTGGAACCAACATTAACTTACAGAAAAATATAAAAGTAGAAAAGCACTTATAATATCATCAACCTAACACTAAGTATTTCATAGACTTTTACATTTTTGTCTTATGCATGTATACTTTTCATATAGTTGAAAGGAAAGTGAATACAGTGGTTTTGGCTTTTTAAACTTGATTGTTCATCATATTTCCATATATTAAGTCTTCATACTCATCATTTTAATGACTGTAAATTACCACATTTGTTAATATGCTATCATTTATTTTATATTATTGGATACACAATTTGCCTATAACACTTGGCTATTATAGCCATCATATGTATAGCATTTTCCTTCTTCTGGATTATTAAGATAAATCTCTGGAAAGAGCTTATTGTCACTGAAGTTAGAGCTCTGTATGTGAGGAAGTGCGTATGAAGCATATGTAATAAAAATATATTTATTTGTATACAAGTGTGTCTTTGAATAGTTTTTTTCTGACTACAGTATTATCATATTTTAGTCCTTTTCCAATGTTTGCCAGAAAATAATTTTCACAACTTTTTAAAGATTTGTTAATCAAGGAATCATAAATAAAATCTGAAGAATAAATGGTCACCAAAACTTCAGTGCTGTAGCTGATCTAGAACTTGAAGGCAAATTTCATCTGAAATATGAGCTAATTTTGAGACTTTAAGTAAGCTGCATAATCGCTCTGAGTTTCAATTTACTTATTTAAAATGAAACAAACAAACAAAAAAAACCAAAATAAACAGGAACCTCTAAATCCCCTGTTTGCTTTTTGGCTGTCTGTTTCCAGGCATTATTATTTGATAACTACCAAATAAACACATGCTGCATATAATGTCTTATCACAGCAAGTGGCAGGTAAACAATGTGTCTCCCCAAAGTGGCTGAATAGTGGAGTATTCTGATAAATGATATTGAAAGGACAAACCTAAGTATGTGATCTTAGGTTAAGTACAAAGAAATAGAATTAGTTAAAATGTCTATATAAATCTAACCTGGCAAATCTCTTAAATGGATCTGAAATTAGAAACTAGCAACAGATGGCAACATACTTTGCACAAAGCCAAGTTTCCTATAACCTTGAAATTCTGAAAGGTCCCCAAAGAAGAAACATCAGATAGGTTCTTAGCCAGGATTGTCCTCAAGACAGATGAAGCTAATGGACTTGTGTCAAAAGAAAGAAAATGAGATAGATGTTCTACAGGCTTAGGTCCCCCAGGTGCAAGGACATTTTGTCATCAGGCATGTGGAATAAATCTTTAGGTGAATGGGAGGACAGATGTGGAAAATATATTGGCAGGATGAACAGGTGATGAAGGCACAAGTCACATATCACTCAGGAGGAGAGTTGTCACGCAGCTGAAGCACATCCTGGACAAAGAAAATCTTCATGCTGATGTTATTACTCCCCCCACAGATCAGAATCACTCCAGACCATAAAAGTGAGTGCAAAATGTAACTTTAATCAAAGCCCCACAAAACACAATTTACTGCAATATTGAGAATCGTAATAAGAGTACATGACATGAGGATTATTAAAACTATGTAATCGAAATAGCTTTATTTTTTTTCAATAAGTGACAGTGTTGGTATCTTCTTAAAGATACCCAGCCTTCATTCAGTTCATCATCTTTCAACAAATCTTTGGGATAGACGATGAAAGACAAAAAAGCAAGAGCTCCAATTCTGCTAAGAAACTCATACATTTCAGCTGGCCCTTTATTTATAAAATAGTAGAGGTGTATCTAAGCTCTAAATATCAGCTCCTTGAGTAAAATCTTGAAAATTCCAAGGGTGATTTGAAATCTACTCATTCCACAAAGTCTGTAATTTCTACCTCCCCTTCCACCCACTAACCCATGGATTTATCTACACAATAAACTTTGTACAACATCTGCTACATGCTTAACAGAGATTTACTCCCAGAAAAGTTCTGTGTAAAGGAATTCTTCATAAACGCATTTTATCCTTAGGCAGCCTGAAGCTTCTCCATTTGAACTTGGAAAAGGAAAGGGAGTGAGGAAGTTTAGGATTATTACAGAAGCACTGCGAAGAAAGAAAGAGTTAATATTCGGCTTTGGGAATTCAAAAGAGGATGGTACAGTGAGACAATATACTTGAGAGCCAAGAGAAAGGATTGTCTAAATTCCTCTGGTAGCTACCATTTATTCCACCAACAGCTGAGGCTGGTGAATTACATAATGGAATTCCAAGGAGGGCAGCAAGGGAAAGAAAAGGAAAATCTCACCCTTTCAAGCTCTGAGGAATTTGGGAAAAGAAAGGCAAAGGAAAGAGGGAACAGAGAAGGAGAGACAGAGGAGTAGACCCACAGAAGCGAATCCAGACCACCCTCTTAGGGCGTAGCTCCAGCTTCTGTTCCAGCTGCACAGAAGCTGCCATAGAAAACTTAAGCAGGAAATTAGTATCCACTGTAAATTACAAAAAGGTCCTAAAAACTGCAATAAACTGTGTCAGCTCCATTGAGCCAAATGGATTTCTGGACTCTAAAAGCAACCACATTCGTTTCATATCCCTGTTCTCAGAAAATAGCAAATCACCTCCTAAATGAATAACTGTTGACCAGGACCACAAATACAGTCATATATTGACTTAAAGCCTTTGAACTTTCAAAAGAAGGAACTGTATTTATTCCAGACACCTCTGTAAGAAAGCAATGCACTATATCCTTGAGGAATCACCACACTGTCTTCCACAATGGTTGAACTAAGAACCAGAAATACCATTTGACCCAACAATCTCATTACTGGGAATATACCCAAAGGATTATAAGTCATTCTATTTTAAAGACACATGCACACATATGTTTATTGCAGCACTATTCACAATAGCAAAGACTTGGAACGAACCCAAATGCCCATCAATGATAGACTGGATTAAGAAAATGTGGCACATATACACTATGGAATACTATGCAGCCATAAAAAGGATGAGTTCATGTCCTTTGCAGGGACATGGACGAAGGTGGAAACCACCATTCTCAGCAAACTAACACAGCAACAGAAATCCAAACACCAACACCGCATTTTCTCACTCATAAGTGGGAGTTGAGCAATGAGAACACATGAACCCAGGGAGGGGAACATCACACACCGGGGCCCTGTCAGGGGGTGGGGGGCTAAGGGGAGGATAGCATTAGAAGAAATACCTAAAGCAGATGATGAGTTAATGGGTGCAGCAAACCACCATGGCACGTGTATACCTATGTAAAAAACCTGCACATTCTGCTCATGTATCCCAGAACTTAAAGTATAATTTAAAAAAAAAATAAAGAAAAAGAAAGCAATGCTCATCCAGGTGATTCGGAATTTTTCATCTTACAAATCCACTTAAAGATCATCAGAAGAATGTGTGGCATAAGAAAATGACAATGTATGATGGAGGAAAAGTTGTTATAATTTGGGAGGCCACACGGGCCCTCTACCATAATGTGACAAATTATAAAATCCCTTCAAATTTAACAATCTGAATAAAACTTCACTACTTATACCCGCTAGATAAAGTTGCTCATAATGATAAAAAAATTTTCAAAGTAGGTTAATTTGGAAGCTATCTGCTTTATAGGGTAAGTTTTGCAGTGATGGTAATGGGGAGAAGGAGGGTCTGAGGATGGAGTCTTAAGACAGTGCTAGAACTGGGCCCTGACAAACCCTATCTCCTGACCTTGCAGAGGAGAATGTAGGACAAAAAAGACCGATGCATTTTATTCATAATCTTTAATCACAGACAGAGAAGCAGACAGAGTTTCATTAAGGGCAAAATTATTCACAGTAATTTACATAGTTACAGGTTGGAGATATATAAGCACTTACAAATTATATTGCAGAAAAGTCATCAGAACCTTAAAAAACTGTTTTTATAAACTTTTAAGTGGTCCACCAAAAACAAAGAAAGACATTACACACACAATCTGTGTCACACCACTTATTAACAATGAGACCAGTCTGAAGATGTTTTAGAGGTTCTTTACTAAATGTCAATAAGTATCTGTGGCCCTTGGGCAACCCTAGGGATTCCCAGCTAATCAAGGGAAAAACTTGTTATTCAGCGATGATTTCTCAAATGAACCAGAAACTCTGCCCCTTCTCTCTATAAATCTGTCAGACTAAAATCTGAGCAGGAAGATAAACAGAGCCAGAACTACTGCATGTGGCTTTGCCTACATGTGTTAGGTTTTACATATTTTGTCAAAACACTTAATTTGTAGGTTAGCCTCTTCTCTGTGCCCATTTCCAATTTCCTATCTTCAGAAGCTGTACCATCTCAAGGCTACAAATCCCTCTTAGTCTTCAAGACTCAGCTCAAACAGCACCACCCGCAAGATAATCCCAGGCAGAATTAATGGCTACTTACTGTGTGTGAACAACACATTACTCACGGCCCTGTTAGTAGTATTATTTTAATTAGTCTTGTCTTCACTGGCTTCAGGGTTAGACTGTTCTTTATTGCTTAAGAGGACTCTGTGCATAGTAGCTACTTATCAAGTGTGTCTTAGTCAGCTGGGGCTACTACAACAAAAATACCATAAAAAGGTGGCTTAAACAATTGACATTTATTTCTCACAGATCTGGAAACTGGGAAGCCCAAGAACAAAGTGCCGGAAGATTCAGTTCTTGGTGAGGGCTCTCTTCCTGGCTTGCAGATGGCAGCCTTCTTGCTGTACCCTCACATGGTGGAGAAAGAAAGCTCTTGGTGTTCCTTCCTTCTCTTATAAAGGTACTGATCCCATTATGGGGCCCCACCCTTATGTACTCAACTAAACCTAATTATTTCCAAAAGGCCCCACCTCCAAATACCATCACACTGGGGGTTAGAATTTCAACACAGAATTTTGGGGGTAAACAAATATTCAGTCCATAACAAAATGCTAATAAAATTTAATGAAAAACACTACTTACCTTTATTAAATGCTCCCATCACTGCAACTAAGTTCATGAGACAAAGTTTAAAGTAAAAACATTTTGTTTTCTGCTTGTTCTAAAAAAGCTAGCAACCATCACACTAAGACCTTTAGTCCACCTCTCACTGGTTTCTATTTTTCACCAATGAGTCAGACAAACTGAATGCTATTTTATCAGTTTGATCAGTATCACAGCATCCTCTGATATCAATGACCTCATCCCAAGCAGGACATTTGGTTGCTTTGTTTTGCTTTTTTCCTGTACTGTGAAAAATAAAATAAAAGTTCCCTAACTCTCTTCTTTCAGAATGGGTCTTACCAAATGTTATTCACAAGCATACTTCCCTGGCATTATTTACATTAGCTCTTTTCAGAAAACTAATTTTTCTGCTACAGATGCTACGCAATATTTTTCTAACCCTAAATCTGATGTATATTCAACTACGTCAGCTGCTCTGTCCAAATCACATACCAAAGCATTGAAGGGGAACTAAATTATATTGAGCCCCTCCTATATGCCATGTATTAATAGATGAGGAACGGTTCCCTAAAAATTTAATGGGTGTGCTGAGGTGGAAACTGTCATTTCAAAGCTATAAACAGTTTATATCTCAAAAGAAGTAGAATTTGATCCCTACTTTGGAATGATTTTTGTTTGATTTTTAACACCACCTGAATCAGACCTCGATCTACCATGTGTTTATCTATCTATCAATCCTTTATTTCACATTCTTAGAAGAGCCTGGAATGCCAGGGCTATATGAAGTAAAATTTTATCTGTGTACAATTTCGGTAACCTTTCTTTTAATTGTTGGATCTGTAGATTGACATGATGAAAGCTGTCTTGTAACACATTTTAAAACAGAGGAGTAGTAATCTAGCTACTCATTATAGTTTCTATACTTAAAAATATACTTTAGAGATAAATCAAATGTCTTCATCTGGAGGCATTAGCATTAAGAAATTTATCTTACAGAAAAGGAAAAATAACCACACCTCCTAGCTTCTTTAGTGTGGTGTTTTGGCTCCTACTGGTAAACGGCCATTAACATCTGCAGCTGGGCCACTTCAGTGGCTGCAGGCAAAATGGCTTCCTGAAAACACCAAAAGATGAAAAGGAACAGCCACAAATGAAAGAAAACGAATATAACTCCCTTTTTTTGAGAACTGGGAACCTAATATTGGCATGGCTTTAATCTTCTTTAATGTTTAATGAGTCTAATCCCATTATCACTCACACATAAACAAAAAATCCCATGAGGAAGACGCACAATTATTGCTGTTGTCAGAACATAACACATGTCTCCAAAGGTTGTAGTGGGGGGTTCATGAATAAGACATAGGGTACTTAGCACAATGCCTGAGCACACAGTACATGCTCAGTAAACAGCACTTTCTATTAACATGTTCTGTTCTTCCGCTTAGACAAGGAAACTGAGGTGGTTAACAGCTCTCTCAAGTTAAAGTTGACAGTCAGCTTAGGTCTTTCTGGGTTCAAAGCCTGTGACCAGGAAACTCTTCCAGTGTCAATTCCTGAAATCACTCCAGTTTTACTCCCCTCAAAGCAGTGAACGTGGGAAAGCTAAGCAGGCATATGCCTTAATCCACTTAAAGGTAAAGAAATGAACTTGGAAGTGCCATGCAGTCTTCTCTGCCATTACAGAGAGTCAGTTAAATATATATATCAAGCTAAAAACTAGACTCCCTTTAAAGTGATAACAGAGGATGAACAGATTGCTCTGAGAAGGCTGTAACTTTAATGTAAAAAGCAATTGCTCCTTTATCTTCAACCTCATTTGGAATTGTATACTCCCTCAATTGTCAATGCTAAGGCTGGCTCTTTTTTTAGAAAAGCATGGGCTGTGAAATCCAAACATCCTTCAAGAAAAACCAGTATCTGTTTACTGTAGGTCCCAATCCCTGCCATCCTCCATCCCTTCTCTCCCTTCTCATCACGAGGGAGGCCCATTTGATCTCCTCCTCCGAACCCCAGCATTCTTACCATCACCACCTCCTCAGCCTCAACCTCCCTGCATGGCTGTTTGCAGTCAGGCCCCCGTGCCAGTTTCACACTGAGCACAAACCTAGTTAACAATTCCTCTGTCTTCTGAGCATCATTTGAGTTAGGAAAATTAACCCTTCTTTCTGACCTTAATGAACTGTAAGGAAATAAAACCGACAAGCTGAGACTGAACATACTTCAGTTGATGCAGATGAGCTCTCTGTATCCAGTTTCTTAAAAAGCATAAGAATTCCTTATTTTAGGCCAGTGTGTTGCCAGTATATCTGCACAGGAGATTCACCGAGGACACTGGTTAAACTGCACATCCACGGAATATACTTCGGAAAAGGGGCTTAGGAAACTGTATTGCAGAAACACACCACAGGTAATGCTTATGATCACCCAAGCTTGGAATGCATGGCTTTAGACCATCAGTGATAACTCTATATATTCCTGACGTAATTTAACTAAACATCACATTGATTTATATTAAATAATTATTTTGTCAAATATAATTGCCAATTTCAGCTAAATTTTCGCTACCAGGATTTCAAAAATTACAATCATATTTTTGAATCCTAAGTTTCTTTTCTTAATGACATTGGTGTAAACCTCCAATATGGGTTTTACATTTAAACAAGAGGGTTGGTAATGTGGCAAATTTGGTATTATTTTAGGTCACAGGATAAGGACAGGCTGTTATCAACAGGCTCCATATAATTTCCTGTGTTCCTCAAATATCTCCCAGCAACAGACCTGATAGGATTTAAAATTAGCCTGAGCAATTTGACAGGATCACAACACCTGCCTTGGAGCTATAACTACACATTTCTCTTGTGAAATTTAATATGCCTGGTAATAGGCGAAGCCTGAACATTTATACCTAATAAAGATATAGTAACAAATGATAAGGTAGGCTATCAAAATCACTATGAGAACTTAGAAGCAATAAAACAAATCCAAGGTTTATGAAGAAGTATTATAAAATTTTGTTATTATTGACCTTATGAATGTATTTAAGTAGTTCTTTACATATTTTCTATAATTCTTCCCATTTGGCTGATGCAATCTAGAAAGCATTAAAAATAAGAGCTGACATTTAATACCTACATAGGCATTTTTGGGTGTGTGAAATTAAACCAAATAAAATACGGACTACTGGATGTGTGCTTATGTTCCTTCTAGTGCTAAACAAACATGCATTGACTGAATAAATGAATAGTAATATAGCCACAGAGAATAGCAATTAGCATTAATGATTAAAATTACCATTATTTACAATACTAAACATGACATTTAAATAGCATCATGAAGTTTTAAAGCTGCAAGAGGTCTAGACTTTTAAAATATGAAACCTATGTTGCAGATTTGCATTATTTATCATTTTTGCCCATTTCTCAAATAGTCTTTATTTCCCCAGTAACCTGCCCTCCTGTGTTTTCCCCCAATATCTTTTATCACTTAATTTTTGATGGGGGTCTTATTTCCCCCATATTCTTTCCCTCTGATCTTTTCTAATTTTTATTTTTATTTCAATAGTTTTGGAAAACAGGTGAAGTTCTTTAGTGGTGATTTCTGAGATTTTGGTGCACTCATCACCTGAGCAGTGTACACTGTACCCAATGTGTAGTTTTTTATCCCTCACCCATCTCACACCCTTCCCTGTCCCAAGTCCCCAAAGTCCATTATATCATTCTTATGCCTTTGCAGTCTCATAGTTTAGCTCCTACTTATAAGTGAGAACATATATTTGGTTTTTGCTTCCTGAGTTACTTCTCTTAGAATAATGGCCTCCAGCTCCATCCAAGTTGCTTCAGAAGACATCATTTCACTCCTTTTCAAGGCTGAGTAGTATTCCCTAGTGTACATATACATTTTTTTTAATCCACTCCTTGGTTGATGCACACTTAGGTTGGTTCCATATCTTTGCAATTGTGCTGCTGTAAACACGTGTGTGCATTTATCTTTTTTGTCTAATGATTTCTTTTCTATTGGGTAGATACCCAGGAGTGGGATTGCTGGATTGATGGTAGTTCTACTTTTAGTTTTTTAAGAAATCTCCACACTGCTTTCCATAGTGGTTGTATTACACTAATTTATAGTCTCACCAGCAGTGTAAAAGTGTGCCCTTTTTACCACATCCCTACCAACATCCATTGTTTTTTGACGTTTTAATTATGGCCATTCTTTTGTTTTGTTTTGTTCTGAGACAGAGTCTCGCTCTGTTGACCAGGCTGGAGTACAGTGGCGTGATCTCGGCTCACTGCAAGCTCTGCCTCCTGGGTTCACGCCATTCTCCTGCCTCAGCCTCCCGAGCAGCTGGGACTACAGGCGCCTGCCACCACACCCAGCTAATTTTTTGTATTTTTAGTAGAGACGGGGTTTCACTGTGGTCTCGATCTCCTGACCTCGTGATCAGCCCACCTCGGCCTCCCAAAGTGCTGAGATTACAGGTGTGAACCACCGTGCCTGGCCTAATTATGGCCATTCTTGTAGGAGTAAGGTAGTATCTCATTGTGGTTTTAGTTTGCATTTCCCTGATGATTCGTGATTTTGAGCATTTTTTCATATGTTTGTTAGCTGTTTGTATATCTTTTTTTGAGAACTGTCTATTCATATCCTTTACCCACTTTTTGATGCAACCTTCTCTTTAAAAGACATGTGAATAAAAGAAAAATGCACCATATATATTTACCCGTGTAATTACCATTTCTAATTCTTTTCATGACTTAATGTAGATTCATCTTTCCACTTGGCATGATTTTCCTTGTGCCTGCAGAACTTCCTCTAGCATTTCTTCTAGCTCACATTGACCAGTGATGATTCTCTTTCGTAAGCCTGAAAAAAGTCTTAATTTCACATTTGTTTTTGAAAAGTATTTTGCTGAGTTTAGACTTCTAGGTTTACATTTTTTCTTCAGTCCTTTAAAGATGTTTTACTGTCTTTGAAATAAGAGAAATCTGCTATCATCCTTATTTTTGTTCCTCTGTATGTAGTATAGTTTTTTTCTCTAGATGCTTTTTAAGATTGTCTATTAATGGTTTTGAGCAATTTAATTTTGACATGCCTCAGTGTAGTGTCTTCAGAGTTCTTTGTTTATAGTTCAAGTTTATTGAACTTCTTGTGCTTGTGGGTATACAACGTTCATCAAATTTGAAATGTTTTCATTATGATTTCTTCAAATATTTTGCCAGTTCCTGTCCTTCACAAATTAAATTATACCTCTATTAGATCATTAAAATTGTTTCACAGCTAACTGATGTTCCATTCATTTTTAAAACCTATTTTCTGAATAGTCCTAGGAGATGATTACACTAAAACCCAGACTTCCCCTGCTATACAACATATTCATGTAGCAAAACTGCACTTGTAATCCTAAAATTTATACAAATAAAAATATTTTTCTGTTTTAATTTGGATAGCTTCTAATGCTCCGTCTTCAAATTCACCATTTTTTCTTCTGTGATATGAATCTGCTGTTAATCCCATATAGTATTTTTCATATCAAATATTGTGGTTTTCATATCTAGAAACTCAACTTGGGTCAATTGACAATGTTGGAATAGAAAAATGACTGAGAATTCTTAAGAATTAAATAAACCATGTAGAAAAGCTATACATAATCACTGATAGGATAAATAAAACTAAGTTCATGGCAGGAAATATTTGAAACCAGAAATCATTATCATTCAGCTCTAGGTATTTTGTAATTCTCTTGTTTTCCTAGGGTATTAGAGAAGTAAATTTTTTATGCTGATGGGTTTTTACCTATCCCTTTTAACCACAAAAATAAAACTTAGAAAAATACTGGGAAAAATTAGCTAAAATGTTGCTTCTGGGAGTTTAATTCCTTTTGGTATTTGCAAAAGTATCTACAATAAGCAACGTAAAACTAGTTAGACAAAAAGCAGGGGAAAAAAAACAAATATGCCATCTACAAAAAAGAATGGAGATTGATGAAGAAAAATCATGATGAAGTTCCACAGAGCCTAAACTTTGAAGTACTGTTTTTCCATTTCAGGAATATCTGCCATATCTGAGGCCCTGCTGTGTGAATAGAGGATTTCTGATTAAGGCTAAGCTTCCTTTTAAAAAGTTAATTGATACTTTAATTATCTTAGTGATGACAAAGCCTTTAATTATCCTTTAATTATCTGAGTTATTTAAGCCATTCCACTTAAAGAAATATGTGATAACAATCAGATTAGATCTCAAAAATATGTGGTAAGATAGTAAAATGAGGACAATTTTTATATTAAGAAAGAAAAAGATTGAATTTTAGAAGTAAAAACATATTCAAATAAATGTTATTTTACAAACACCAAGCCTATCCTCCACACTAGCCCAAATAGCCCAGTATTAATAGTGTAATCAAGGTTATGAAACTAAAATTGCCCTCTAGGTAATAGGACATTGGAAAATGGGACTGTGCATTTTCTGTGCAAGTGAACATTTTTCTCCTTCTCCAGTCAAGTGATTGACTTCTAGAGCATCTCTGAATTTTTCTTTCATCAATAACTTCAGTTAAATAAATTTTGGCCTGAGGTTGTCTTCTGAAACAACTGAATCTTTGCTGTTTGTGACACATTGCCAATGATATTCTACATCTTCTTGTCCTTCTTGTGGCAATGCCCCCATACTAAATTAATTGCAACCTTCGCAGTGGACAATATGACTAGAATAAGACAACTGGAACATCCCATTCACTCAGCATTGTGATTGGCTGAGGGATAGAGATACTCCCTGAGTCAGGCTACCCAGGAACATCAAGAGGATTCTAGGTGAGATAATTTCTCTGTCCACTGGACAGGGTGCTCTGATGATATGTATCTAATGTTGTCATTAGCCACCATGTGAAGCCTGGATGTGGGGCTATCCCAGTGCCTAGCAGAGCCCACCTTTAGATCCTGGTGGTATCCTTTGAACCCCAGGTTGATTTGCACCCAGGGATAGATCCAGTTTTAAACCAGCGTTTCTTAAACTTGACTATGGAAGCATCGGAAGCTGGAGGATTTGTTAATACACAGGCTGTTGAGCCCCACAGCCAGAGTCTCTGATGCCATGAGTATTAAACTAAGAATTCAGTTTTAACAAGTCCCCCATTGATGCGTGTACTGCTGATTCAAGAATCACACTTTGGAAATCACAGTCCTAAGTACTTCAGTTAAGTGGTCCAATAAATTGCAATTTTTTTACTTACACACACTTGGCTTGGGTTTTCTATTACATGGACCCCAAATAAAGTATTCTACCTGATACACCTATAAGTATTTGAAAAACATCTGTCTCCCAAATTAACCTAAATTACTTCACTTTATTTAGTGCCTATATATGGAAAGTATATGAGGAAATTATTACACAGCAAACATAAATTTCATGGTATATTTAGGGTGTTTTCCATCTCATACTATGCTACAATTAAATTTCATTCCATCTTGTAATCAAATGTCATAGGTACATAAAAAACTAATACTTGGGTTCCTTTTCATTATAAAAGAGAGTAGGTTTCTGGTATTTTTCATGAGGAATTTTATTATTGACAAATTTAAATGGAAACTTTTTACAAATAAATATAATTAACAAGGCAGATAAATATCATTTCACTTCAGATATAGTAAAAAAAAAAAAAAAACCTATACTCAGTGTCACAACCAGTGTTTTTCTTTTTAACATGCAATCTATAATTTTATTTCTCACTCATCTTTCCCAGTCCTAATGAGAAATGGCTAACCCACAACTAAAGGGTCAAAGTGCCCTAGACAGATACCTACAAATAAAAATACGAATTTAAATAACTAGAAAAATATCCAGATTCAATATTTTAAAGAAAATGTGTCGCACTCAAAAGTCAACTTTTTCAAGTCTTCTCGGCTAATACATGCTCATTACGTAATAAACTGGTAATCTTTGGGAGTTGATGTATTCTTTGGCCACCACTTTCTACCTTCAGACTGTCATTTCATGAACAACTGCCCCTCATTCCTTTGCCTCCCAAATATTGCCTTCTTAATTTCCCCTTTCTGGCCCCACCACATTCCCCTTGACTCTCCCAGGTACGATAAATATTCGCAGTGATGGATACGCTAATCACCTTGATTTGATCATTATACATTGTATATACATATTGAAATATCACTTTGCATACCGTGAACATGTGCAACATTAACGTCAACTAAAAATTAAATGGGGAAAAATAAAAACGTATACAACTCAAAATA
This sequence comes from Pongo abelii, assembly GCF_028885655.2. Taxonomy (NCBI): domain Eukaryota; kingdom Metazoa; phylum Chordata; class Mammalia; order Primates; family Hominidae; genus Pongo; species Pongo abelii. The sequence continues at coordinate 107,689,321 of NC_071999.2, read as the reverse complement.
AAAAGAAAAGCTTGCATGTTAGTGAGGAGTATATATAGAGAGAACAATGAATGAATTAAAAAAGATTTAACCAAGGATGAGCAAAAGGTATAAGTACTTAGCATCAGAGCGTGATGGGTGTGGGTGTTCCTCCAGATATTCAGGGTTTTAATTTGAAATTCAAACCAAAAAGACACTCAGATATCTCTGGGATAGGATGCAGGAAGGGTTGTAGAACTTGCAATATTTGAGAGCCAGAATGTCCATAACAGCTTACATTTACCAAGTTGCAGCCCTGTCTCCACCTCTTAACCCAGTCTCCAATTCCTGTCAGTTCTATAATATCACAATGTGCCTAGCATCATTCTTTCCCTTTTCTTCCTATAGCCACCCACAAAATTTTAGAATATTATTAATTTCACTATTAGCTATTAAAATAGCTAAATAGCTTTCTCTTTGCTACCTCCATTTGAAGGCTTTTATCTTTTTCCTATTTATCCCAAGAGTGATGTCCCAGAAACTCCTTTCTGGAAAAGCCAATTCTCTGCTCACATTGCCTGCCAAGGGCGTTCACAGTGTCTCTCTCTCTCATGTATGTGTGTGTGTGTGTATATTTATGTGCGCGTGTGTGTATATTTATGTGCGCGTGTGTGTATATATGTGTGTGTGTATATATGTGTGTGTGTGTATATATATGCATGTGTATGTATATACACATATATATATGAGTACACACACACACACACACACACACATCTTCTGACATTAAAGGCTCCCTATGAGCTGCTCCTATTGATCTCTGAAGGTTTCTCTCCAACAACATCTTTAAAAGAACCCGCTGGCCTAGGCAAGCAAAATGTCCATGATATCCTACCTTAAAATTTTGCTTGTTTGACTACAATGCAATTCTTCTCATACCCACCAGTCAATATCATGCTCATTTTCAAAACAACCCCAACTCCTCACATATAAAGCACTTTGTACTTCTCTAATACTGCATTATGCTATATCATAAACCTACTACTAAGTTACTCAAGGACAAAATCATATAATTTTTTACTCTGAATTTTTTTTTCTTACTTTTTATGGGTACATGGTAGATGTATATATTTACAGAGTGTGAGATACTTGGATACAGGCATAGGATGTGTAATAATCACATCAGGGTAAATGGGGTATTTATCTCCACAAGCATTTAACATTTCTTTGTGTTACAAACATTCCAATTGTATTCTTTTAGTTATTTTTAAATGTACAATAAATTATTTTTGACTGTAGTCACCCTACATTCATCTAGTATTTGTGTTATCAAATGGAAAAAATAGCATCATTGAGCTATCAAATACTAGATCTTATTCATTGTATCTAACTATATTTTTGTACCCTTTACTCATTCCCACTTCCACCCCTCTGCCACTCACTGCCCTTCCCAGACTCTGGTAACCATCACTCTACTCTCTGTATCCATGAATTCAATTGCATTGATTTTTAGCTCCCACAACTTAGTGAGGACATGCAAAGTCTGTCTTTTTGTTCCTGGCTTATTCACTTAAAATAATGTCTTCCAGTTCCATCCATGTTGTTTCAAATGACAAGATCTCATTCATTTTTTATGGCTGAATAGTACTCCACTGTGTATAGATACATTGTCTTTAACTGTTCATCTGTTTATGGCCACTTAGGTTGCTTCCAAGTCTTTTGTGATAGTGAATAGTGCTGCAATAAACATGGGAGTGCAGATATCTCTTCCATACACTGATTTCTTTTCTTTTCGATATGTATCCAGCAGATGCTTGATCACATGATAGCTCTATTTTTAGTTTTTTGAGGAACTTCCAAATTGTTCTTTAGAGTGGCTATGCTAATTTTCATTCCCACCAACATTGTAAGAGGGTTCCTTTTTCTCCAACTCTCATACACTATTGGTGGGAATGTTACTGCCTGCCTTTTGGATAAAAAGCCACTTTAACTGGGGTGAGACAATATCTCATTGTAGTTTTGATTTGCATTTCTCTGATGATCTGTGATGCTGAGCACCTTTTCATATGCCTGTTTGCTATTTGTATGTCTTCAAAAATATCCATTCAGATCTTTGGCCCATTTTGATTGGATTTTTAGATTTTTTTTCCTCTTGAGTTGTGTGAGCTTCTTATATATTCTTGATATTAATCTCTTGTCAGATGAATAGTTTGCAAATATTTTCTCCTATTCTGTGGGTTGTCTCTTCACTTTGTTGATTGTTGTCTTTGCTGTGCAGAAGCTTTTTCACTTGATGTGATCCCGTTTGTCCATTTTTGCTTTGGTTGCCTGTGCTTGTGGGGTATTACTCAAGAAATCTTTGCCCAGACCAATGTCCTAGAGAGTTTCTTCAACTGTTCTTTTAGTAGTTTCCTAGTTTGAAGTCTTAGATTTAAGTCTTTAATACATTTTGATTTGATTTTTGTATGTGGTGAGAGATAAGGGTCTAGTTTTATTCTTCTGCATATGGATATCAGTTTTCCCAGAGCCATTTATTGAATAGACTGTGCTTTCCTCAATGTATGTTCTTGGCACCTTTATAAAAAATGAGGTCACTGTAGATGTATGGATTTATTTATGTGTTCTCTATTCTATTCCTTCAGTCTATATGTCTGTTTTTATGCCAGTACTATACTGTTTGGGTTACTATAGCTCTGTGGTATAATTTGAAGTCAGGTAATATGATGCCTCCAGTTTTATTCTTTTTGCTCAAGGTGGCTTTGGTTATTCTGGGTATTTTGTAGTTACAAAAATTTTAAGATTACTTTTTCTATTCCTGTGAAGAATGTCATTGGTGTTTTGACGGAGATTACATTTTATCTGTAGAGTGCTTTGGGTAGTATGGATGCTTTAAAAATATTGAGTCTTCTAATCCATGAACATGAAATCTCTTCCATTTTTTGAGTCCTCTTCAATTTTTTGCATCAATGTTTATAGTTTTCATTGTAGAGATCTTTCTCTTCTTTGGTTAACTCATTTGTAGCTGTTGTAAATGAGGTTACTTTCTTGATTTCTTTTTCAAATTGTTTGCTGTTGGCATATAGAAGTGTTACTAATTTTTATATTTTGATTTTGTATCCTGAAACTTCACTGAATTTATCAGTTCTAATAGTTTTTTGGTGGAGCCTGTGGGTTTTTCTAAGCATAAGATCATATCATCTGCAAACAAGGATAATTTGACTTCTTCCTTTCCCATGTGGATGATCATTATTTCTTTTTCTTATCTGATTGCTCTGACTAGGACTTCCAGTACTGTGTTGAATAACACTGGTAAAAGTGGGCATCCTTATCCTGTTCTTGATCTTCAAGGAAAGCCTTTCAGTTTTTCCCCATTCAGTATGATACTAGCCATAGGTCTGTCATATGTGGCTTTTATTGTGTTGAAGTTTGTTCCTTCTGTACCCAGTTTTTTGAGGGTTTTTATCATGAAGTAATGGTGACTTATCCAATGCTTTTTCAGTATCAACTGAAATGATCACATGGCTTTGTCCTTCGTTCTGCTGATATGTTGTATCACGTTGATTGATTTGCATATGTTGAACCATCCCTGCATCCCAGGGATGAATCCCACTTAGTCATGATAAATGATCTTTTTAATGTGTTGTTAAATCTGGTTTGCTAGTATTTTGTTGAGGATTTTTGCATCAATGCTTATCAGGGATATTGGCCTATAGTTTTCTTACTTTGATGTGTTTTTGTCTGGTTTTGGTATCGGAGTAATATTAGCCTCACAGAATTAGTTTGGAAGTATTCCCTCCTCCTCCATTTTTTGAAATAGTTAAAGTAGGATCGGTATTATTTCTTTAAATGTTTTGTAAAACTGAGCAGTGAAACCATTGAGTCCTGGGCTTTACTAGGCCAGGAAACTTTTCATTAATGTACAATAAACTATGGTTTCAATTTTATTACTATGGTTTCAATTTTATTAGACTATTTAGGTTTTGAATTTCTTGGTTCAATCTTGATAGGTTGTATGTGTCTAGGAATTTATCCATTTCTTCCAGGTTTTCTAATTTATTGGCGCATATATAGCTGTTCATAGTAGTCGCAAATGATCCTTTGAATTTCTGTAGTATCAGCTGTAATGTCTCCTTTTTCATCTCTGATTTTATTTATTTGGCTCTTCTTTTTTAGTCTGGCTAAAGGTTTGCCAATTTTGTTTATCTTTTCAAAACACCAACTTTCCATTTGGTTGATCTTTTGTTATTTTTTTAATTTGATCTCATTTATTTCGGCTACAATCTTCACTATTTATTTTTTTCCAATAATTTGGGGTTTGGTTTGCTCTTGCTTTTCTAATTCTTTAAGATTCACCACTAGGTTGTTTATTGGAACTTTTTGTACTTTTTTGATGTAGGTCCTTATTGCTATAAACTTTCCTCTTAGTATTTCTTTCATTGTATTCCATAGGTTTGGGTATGTAGTCTTTCCATTTGTTTCAAGAAATTTTTTAATTTGTTTCCTAATTACTTCATTGACCCATTGGTCATTCAGGAGCATATTGTTTAATTTTTTTTATTTTTTTAATTTTTATTACTATACTTTAAGTTTTAGGGTACATGTGCACAATGTGCAGGTTAGTTACATATGTATACATGTGCCATGCTGGTGTGCTGCAGCCATTAACTCGCCATTTAGCATTATATAATTACTAATGCTAAATGTTGTTTAATTTCTGTGTGTTTGTATAGTTTCCAAAGTTCCTCTTGTTATTGATTTCTAGTTTTAGTCCATTGTGGTCCGAGAAGATACGTGATATAATTTCAATATTTTTGAATTCTTTAATACTTGTTTTGTGGCCTAACATATAGTCTACCCTTGAGAATGATCCATGTGCAGAGGAGAAGCATGTGCACTTTGCAGCCGTTGACGTTCTGTAAATATCTATCAGGTTCAATTGGTCTGTAGTGCAGATTATCTCTGATGTTTCTTTGTTGATTTTCTGTTTAGATGATCTGTCCAATGCTGAAAGTGGGGTGTTAAAGTCTTCAGCTGTTATTGTATTGGGGTCTATCTCTCACTTTAACTCTAATAATATTTGCTTTACATGTCTAGGTGCTCCAGTTTGGGGTCTCTACATATTTACACTTGCTATACCTTCTTGCTGAGTTGACTCCTTTATCATTATATAATAAACTTGTCTCTTTTTATAGTTTTTGTCTTGAAATCTATATTCTCTGACATAAGCATAGCTATTCCTGCTCTTCTTTGGTTTCTGTTTGTATGGAATATGTTTTTTCATCCCTTTATTTTCAGTCTATTTGTGTCTTACTGATGAAGTGTGTTACTTGTGGGCAACTGTTCATTGGGTCTCATTTGTTTTGTTTAGTTTTTGAATCCACTAAGTCATTCCATGTCTTTTGATTAGAGAGTTTAGTCCATTTATAGTCAATATTATTATTAATAAGTAAAGACTTAATCTTGCCATTTTGTTACTTGTTTTCTGGTTGTTTTGTCATCTTTCCTTCTTTTTTGTCTTCCTTCCTGTTTTCCTTTTTGTGAAGATTATTTTCTCTGATGGTATGTTTTAATTTCATTTTTAAACTTTTTATCTGTCAGTTTTTGGAACTGAGGTTACTATGAAGCTTGCAAATAATATCTTATAATTCATTATTTTAAACTGTGACAACACCAATTGCAAAAATGAGCTAACAAGCAAAGATAAAACTAATAAAAACTCTACACTTTAACTTCATCCACCCATTTTTTAACTTTTTGTTGTTTCTATTTATGTTATTATATTATGTCTTAAAAAATTATTGGAGTTATTATTTTTGATAGGTTCATCTTTTAGTCTTTCTACTAAAAATATAAATATTTTACACACCACAATTACAGTGCTATAATATTCTATATTTGTCTGTTTACTTACTATTACCAGAGAGTTTTGTACCTTCAGATAATTTCTTATTGCTTGTTAACATCCTTTTCTTTTAGATTGAAAAACTAGCATTTCCCATAGGTCACATCTGGTATTGATGAAATCCTAAGCTTTTGTTTATCTGGAAAAGTTTTTGTTGCTTCTTCATGTTTGAAGGATATTTTCACTGAATATATTATTGTAGGATAAAAGTTGTTTTTGTTCCCCCCAACCACCGCCCGCCCCCCATCAGCATTTTAAATATGTTGCACCAGTCGCTTTTGGCCTGTAAGGTTTCCACTGAGAAGTCTGCTCCAATGTATTGGAGTTCCTTTGAATGTTACTTGTTTCTTTTCTCTTGCTAGTTTAAGAATCTTTTCTTTATCCTGGACCTTTGGGAATTTGACTATTGAATTCCTTGAGGTAGTCTTATTTGGGTTAAATCTATTTGGTGTTCTATAATCTTCTTGTACTTGAGTATTGACATATTTCTCTAGGTTTGGAAATTTCTCGGTTATCCCTTTGAATAAATTTTCTATGCTGATCTCTCCCTCCCCCTTCTCCTTAAGAGAAATAGCTCTTAGATTTACCCTTTTGAGGCTATTTTCTGGGTCTTGTAAGCAAACTTCATTCTTTTTGTCTTTTGTCTCTTCTAACTATTCAAATAGCCTGTCTTCAAACTCACTAATTCTTTCTTCTGTTTGATCAGTTCTGTGGTTGATAGATACTGATGCATTCTTCAGTATGTCAATTGAATTTTTCAGCTCCAGAATTTCTGCTTTTTTTTATTTCAATCTCTTTGCTAAATTTATCTGATAGGATTCTGAATTCCTTCTCTGTGTTATCCTGAATTTCACTGATCTTCCCCAAAACAGGTATTTTAAATTATCTTTGACAGGTCACATAACTCTGTCACTCTAGGATTGGTCCCTGGTGCCTTATTTAGTTAGTTTGGTGAGGTCATGTTTTCCTGGATGGCCTTGATGCTTGTGGATGTTCACTGATGTCTGAGCATTAAAGAGTTAGGTATTTATTGTTGTCTTCACTGTCTAGGCTTATTTGTACCTGTCCTTCTTAGAAGGGATTTCCAAACATTCAAAGGGAATTGTGTTGTTATCTAAATCTTTGGTCATTGCAGCTGTGTCTGCATTAGGGGGCACCCCAAGCCCAGTAATGCTGTGATTCTTACAGACTTGTAAAGGTATCCCTTTGGTGGTCCTGGATAAGATCCAGGAGAATTCCTTCAATTACCAGGCAGACTCTTGTTCACTTCCCTTACTTTCCTCCAAACAAATGTAGTCTCTCTTTTCATGCTGATCTGCCTGGAACTGGGGGAGGGGTAACACAAGCGCCCCTGTAGCAACCACTACTGGGACTGCTCTGGGTCAGTCCCAAAGCCAGCATGGTACTAGGTCTCACCCAAGGCTCACAGCAACCACATTGCCTGGCTACTGCCAATTTTGTTCAAGGCCCAGGGGCTCTTCAGTCAGCAGGTTGCAAACTGAGCCAGGATTGTGTTCCTCCCTTTAGGGCAGCAAGCTACTCCCTGGCTCAAGGCTGGTCCAGAAATGCTGTCCATGAGCCAGGGCATGGAGTCAGGAAACTTAAGAATCTACTTAGTGCTCTGTTCTGCTGTGACTTGAGTTGGCACCCAAGCTGCAAAACAAAGTTCTTCCCACCCTTCCCTCTCCTTTCCTCAGTCAGAAAGAGTGTCTATCCATGGCCATTACCACCCCAGGCTTGGTACCAATGTTCACTCAAGGCTCAGCTGGTGGTGAATGCTACCAGGCCTTGGTCTCTCCCTTGAGGGCAGTGGGCTTCCCTCTGGCCCAGTGTGGGTCCAGAAATGCCATCCAGGAGTCAAGGCCTAGAACTGTAAAACTGGGGACCCCAGGGATTCACTTGATCCTCTACCCCACTGGGCCAAGCTGTTGCCCAAGCTGTTAAGACAAAGTCCCCTTTACTTTTCTTTCTCCTTTCTTCAAGCAAAAGAAATCTCTCCCCATGGCCACCACAGACTGAAATATGTTGGATCACACCTGAATCTAGCATGGCCCTGGGTCTCACCCATGGTCCACAGCAAGTACTGCCTGGGTACCACTGATATTTATTCAAAGCGCAGGTGCTCTTTAGCCAGCAGGTGATGAATTCTGCCAGCACTGGGTCCTTCCCTTCAAGGTAGTGGGTTTCCTTCTGGCACAAGGAGCTAGGGCCTGGAATGGGGGCTCTGGTACATGATTTTATTGTGGCTGAGCTGGTATCCAAGTTGTAAGACAAATTCCTCTTTACCCTCTCCTCCTGGAGCTATGAGCTGCACTGCCTAGGGTCGAAGGAGGGGTGATGCACACACTCCCCTGGCTGTCCTGGCTGGTTTCTCACCAGGTCACATGCATCCCATATCCACTGGCTCCAAGCCCAGCACAGAGCAGGACTTGCCCAGAAATCATAGTTCTTATGGTCTAGAATGTCTTTCAAGTTTATTTAAGACACCAGAGTACTTTAGTCCACAGTGGTGGTGCCAGCCAGAACTCAGGCTCCAACTGCTGGAATGGATGATTCCTCTCTGGCTAGGGCTGATCAAAATGCTCTGTATGTGGGCATCAGCTGAATTCTGCCCCTTGTTGTCTTCCACTGTACAGGGCAAAACTGAGTTCCAATGCACAGTTTCACAATCACCGTTCCCTTTCCCTCAAGCACAGAGATGATCTCTCCACACTACATGGCTGCTGCCGGTGGATGGGGGAGGCATGTTGTGGCGATTCAAGACTGTCTTTCCTACCTCTTCAGTGCCTCTTTCTTTGATACGGTATTGAAACCAAGCACTGTGATCACTCATCTGGTTTTTGGTTCTCATTAAGATGCTTTCCCGCATGGATAATTGTTCAATTTGGTGTTTCTGTGGGGTGGATGATCATTGGAGGGTTCTATTTGGCTATCTTGTTCCACTTCCCTCTCAAGAATCATATTTTAATCTTTATAACCTCTTCAGCTACGAATATAGCATCTTATAAATAGTAGGTGCTTAATAAATAACTGCTGATTGAACAAACAACGTAATTACACACACAACATAAATATATACAACTCTTATTTTATATCAATATATAAATCCTTGGCTCTATATATGAGAAAGCAGTCCTTTTTTAGAGTTTTAATTCTTAAAGACTGTGTTCATTTGATATGGATAAATATGTTTGTCAAATATATTTATACAAATATGGACATCAAATCAAAATGTGTATTAAATTTCAAAATTGATGAAACTTTATGGAAATATTAATTCCTAAAGGACTTAAAGTTCCCCATTAAAAAAATAAAACAATCCTCTGCATTAAGTTAATGGACTTCACAATGGCATTGTCAGCTAATTTACAATAGTTGACTGGCCACCCAATGCCTGTGTGACAGCTAACACCATTTAAAGCCATTTACGTTTTCCTTTCTTCTCAAGTAAGTTGAGTTATATGGTTTAAAAACCCCCAAAACAGAAATCTGAATAATAATAAATATGTTGACTGCTTCTAATACTCCTGAAGTTCTCAAGAAATTCTAAAAGTAGCTTATTCAAAGATCTAACCATATTATCCTACATAAAATATTATTTTAAGGTAGAAAAAGCATGAAAATTAAAGTAATGTAACAAAACATAGGTAAGTGGCTTACTGAATGTGCATATAAAAACAGACAACTACTGAATCTGTCTCACAATTTGTACAAATAGTTTGGTTGTTATCTTTGCTGCGCTTTATGGGATTTGTAACATACATTTACACTAAGAGCATTTGGAAGGTGCCATAAAGTGGCATATTGGATATATTTCAGTGCAGTGTTCTTTAACTCATAAGACATTAAGTCTATATTTAGGAAATTAAGGATTTTTGTGAAGGGACAAGAAAATTTTTAAACAAGTAAAAATACATCCAGAAGTTAATATATAAGAGAATTCATATCAGTCTCATAAAAATGAATTCCTTAAACATAGACCTAATGTCTTATGATGTCAATTAATTTACTATGTAATTGATTAATATGGTTATACTTAAAAATACAATGTATTTATTTCCAAATTAAATTTAAATGTCAGATGTTTATGATCATGTCAATAAATTAATTTCACTGAATATTTGAATATCCCTTCTAAATCCTACTGATGGTATTACTGCTCTGAGCCCCTCACTCACTCCCACCATGTCACCATGCAGAGCAGAGATATCCAGCTTGGGCCTGTGGCTCCTTTCACCCAGTGATTTTTGGATATAAAGTGCAGGTTATTGGTTCAGAGTCAAAGATTTAAGAGATCTCAAGTATTTCATCTCACTTTCTAGTGCTCCTGTGATCCACAATACCAAAACCGTAGCTTGGGTAGCATAAAAATAACGTGCAGCAGAATGCAGCCAGCCTTCAGCCTGAAGTCCAGGCTTGCCTAGCTGAGTTGTAGCTCATTTGCACACCCAAGAGTGAGATTATATATATATATATATATATATATACACACACACATACACACACACACACACACACACACACATATATATATTTGTGTTGCCTTTTTGTAAGCCACTAAATGTTGTGGTGGTCTGTAACGAAGCATTCTTGAAGCAATAACAACAAAGACCTAAGAGAAAATCCTACAGAAAATCAGATACTATTCCTGCCCTTGAGGAGTATATAATTTAATCTTAGTGACATGGGAATGGCCTGATAATGCTGATAACAAAAAAGAAGTTGCTGTTGAGGATTTACTACCTGCAAGGGAGTTTCCTCAATAATAACACTATGATAAGAGGAAACAGAGGCACAAGCAAATCAACTAACTTCCCAAAATCGACAGTTCATAATAGGCAGAGCCAGTTTTGGAACCCATATAAGTCTTTCTCCTTCAATCTCAGTATTCTCCCTCTCACACTTTCACATATGAAAATGACGTTTAATTATGGTAGATTAATACTGCATGTGATAATTCAAAATTCAGAAAAGAGATTTAATACTTCTTGGGGCATTTATTAGCCAGTGTCACTGTGCTAAATGGTGTAACTTAATAACAAAGTGACTGATTGCACAGTTTTTATGTCAGACAACATGTGATCTTAAACATTTTATTTAATCTTTTTGAGGCTCATGCTTTCATCTTTAGAATGGTAAGATGATTTATCCTGCTATTTGTTTATTGGGAGAATTTAACACCACACAAGAAGTATGTAGCAATTCTAAATAAATGTTAGCTGTATTATCATTACCTTATTTCAAATTCATAACAAGCATATAGGATTATAATTAAATAGATTTTTAAGGGCACCCCATAGAATGTTGTTCTACTAGAAAAGGAATTTTTTTCCAGACTATTGCTATTCTCTTCTAAACACCCCCCCAACACCCCTCCCACACACACCTCATTCATTAGTTGTTCTTCAAAGTCATGGCTCTCTTGCTAGGTTGCCTAGTTGACTTTCATATAAAGCGCAGCAGAGACTATTATGGTTTTTGGTAACTATACACCTAGAGGGTAAATGTTGAGATGCACACAAATATCATTATTTCATTGTGCTTTAACAGACTGTGGGCATATAGTTGGGGAATTACAGACAAACACCAAGTCTACTTTATAAAATAGTAATGCATAGGCAGGAGAATCACTTGAACCCAGGAGGTAGAGTTTGCAGTGAGCCGAGATCACGCCACTGCACTCCAGCCTGGGTGACAGAGCGAGACTCTGTCTCAAAAAATAAAAAAATAAAAATAAAAATAAATAAATAAATAAATAAAATAGTAATGCCTATATTATAATACCTTTCAAGCACTGGACATGCATTAAATAATTATTTATGGATATGAAAGTTCTTAAATCCTCAAGGAAAGCAGAGCTTCCAAGGTTAGCTAAGGTAATAGAATATTTCGTTTTAGCAGTCAACTGTAAGAAAACAAATTCTTTCCACCCTCTTATCAAATCTGCAGCAACTGGAGATTCAGCTCCTGTTGCCTTCTGATGGCTGAAATCTCACAGCTAATGAGGCTAGGTCTGATCATAAGATTTCCCTGTTTTTCTCTAGACATCCTTTTGGGGATGTCTAGTAAGTGCCTTTTGAATTTAACTGAACTGAGGCTCAGAGAAGTTACATGATTTGTGCAAGATCACACAGGCAGCAACAATAGTGGAGAAAGATCAAACAGCTTTGTTTTTTAATTCCAATTCCCAAGCATTTTCCAGAGCATTCTGCCTCTGCATTTTCATCCTACCCAAACCTGCCTGCTTAGTTTTCCCAAGGAAAAGATTGTTAAATTCAGTAAAGACTGTACTATCTTTTAATAAAAGATCAGCGCATTGCCACTCATAGGTCTTAAAATTCAACATCTGTTTTTTTTTTTCATTTGTGGGTTTTTTTTGTTTTTTGTTTTTGTTTTTTTATAGATGGATAGATGGAGTTTCACTCTTGTCACCCAGGCGGGAGTACAATGGTGTGATCTCAGCTCACTGCAACCTCCACCTCCCGGTTTCAAGCAATTATCCTGTCTCAGCCTCCCAAGTAGCTGGGATTACAGGCACCCGCCACCATACCCAGCTAGTTTTTGTATTTTTAGTAGAGACAGGGTTTCACCATGTTGGCCGGGCTGGTCTCGAACTCATGACCTCAGGTGATCCATTTGCCTCGGCCTCCCAAAGTGCTGGGACTACAGGCATGAGCCACAGAGCCTGGCAACAATTGGTGTGTTAACAGGGATATTTGAAATATTGAAAGACCACAATATCCAGAATCCCAGGATGTCCCCATAAGCCTTCATATTATGACCCATGGGCCACTCATTCATTTCCAAGATGCAAAGTGAACCTACGTGATGACCCATTCAAAACTGTTCAGCTTTCTGTAAATGCCTTTCTTCTCTCTCTTTGCAGTATTGTTGGCTCACATAGCTTTGATCTCAAAAAGGCTATACATATATTAAAATCTGCATGTGTTTAAATTTTATTAAGCTCACTTTATGAAATTTAATTTTTTTTTTTTATACATATGTAACTTACCTGCACGTTGCGCACATGTACCATAGAGCCTAAAGTATAATAATAATAATAATAATAATAATAATAATAATAATAAAAAAGAAAAAAAAAAAGAAATTTAATTTTATAAGAACAAAAGAGAATCTCTGATGTGACTTATTCGTAATAGCCAAAATATGTAATACACAAAATAATGTAAGGTAATGCCCAAGGAAATAACAAATATGTAGATTCAACTCTCCTACCTACCTTTTCTTTCACTTTTATAGACAAGAAAAATTAGGTTATGGAGGAATTCCTTCAAAGGCTGACTCAGGAGGATCCTTCGTATTTGGATATGGTTGATGTTAAATGCAATCTCTCTAAAAACTTCAACTACAGCTGAGAAAATGCTCATTATCAGCACAACAAGTAATTTTGTCCCATTGATTTCGGTTATCTCAATTTCTTTAACATTAGATGCATAATGGGTTATTTTGCCCAGTACTTTCTTATGATTTGAGCTTTTACATGCACTCTCTAAGACAAAAATAAGAATCAAAATCTACTTTTCCAAAAAGAAGTTATAGTTTTAAATGTAAATAAAGTTTCTGAAAATTATGTTTTTCATTTCAGTACTCCAAAATTCATGAAGAAATTATCCTTACGTATGTGGTTTTAGGATAATTTTACCATAATGCTGAAGAAAACCCTTCTATTGATTCGGGGTGGGAGGAATTTCTCCTCAGGCTTACTTAGCACAATAGTTGGAGGATAATTGTTTTGACTATCTCTTAAAAGTTATTACAAAAAGTGAATGAATTCATATGTATGAAAATATTTTCCAGCATACTATACTCAAATATAGGTAGATACTACTCTTATTCATTTGTATTACTAATGTAGCATTAATTTCAAGGCTTAAAATTATCCAAACAGGCAACTGAGAGAAGTCTCTCCAGTACATAGTTAACAAATCAAATATTTTCTTTCTTGAAACAAATGAATTATTTCCATGTCAAGACAGCTCTTAGAGCTCATATAACTAATGGTGTTGCCCAGGAAAGAAAAGAAAATAGTCTATAACTTGTCTTTTGTATTTTGGAGAGGAAACTGCTTAAATGGCCAAGTCACTTTGTTTATAAAAATAACTAGTTTTGTCTAACTATTTTGCTCAGCAGAAAATGATAGCTTTGAAAAAGCAGTAATAATTAGGAAATGCATTTACCACATTTTCATTTTCTGATTTTGGCTCCTTACTCTACCCCATTGACTAAGTCATGAATTTACCTTGCCATAAGAGAAGTTTTTAAGCAATGCCAAAACTCATTGACCTCTTATTTAAAAAAAATTTTAGCCTACCTTTCCCTAGGAAGTTTCCAGATAAAATAACAGAACAGGAAACTAGAGTGGGTAGGTATTCACTTTGAATAATTTGGTGTTTGAACTAGTGACTATGTACAAACAATTACAACAATAGGGCTCTTGGCACAGGGACTGATTTTATCGTATTACCTAAGAGTGGGGTTGTACAAGGTCAAGTCAGTAAGCACCCTTATAAAAGTCTTATTTTTCTTTTCTCTTTATAAAGCCCTCATTCTTCTACCCAGCCTTAAGTAAAATGATTTAGAGTAGACAGAAGAATGACTTCTATTACAAAATATAGTTTCTTATTTGCCAGGAAATGTGATTCTTGGAAAGACAAAGCACTCCTTTTCCAAAGAAAATGAGATTTGCAACCTCCATGCAGCTCTCTATCTTTATCAATTTAGAAGTTATTAGAAAATAGCTTGAGAATTTACCCATGTAGAGTCCCAAAAATGCCCTGGTAAATTCCCCTGATACTCTCAGTCTAGCAGTACCAGATTTTCCACCTTCTTAGATGTGACTCTTGCCTTTAAATCTCAGACCAGGTTTGGAAGCTAAATTTCCCAAAGTTCAAAGGCTTCAATACCCCCGTCCCACTGATGTGAGGTTTCCCTTTGCCAAGGTCAGCTAGTAGACTGGCTGCTATGATACAAATATTGACCCATATTTTGGAACCTAATCCCCAACGTGACAGTATTAAGAAGGTAGGTGGGCCTGTAGGAGGTGATTAGGTCATGAGCGCTCCACCCTCATTAGTGGGATTAGTGCCCTTATAAAAGAGGCTTGGGGGAGCCTGTTTACCCCTTCCAACATGTGAGGATACAGGTGCCATCCAGGAAGCTGAAAATGAGCCCTCACCATACACTGAATCTTTTGGTACCTTGATTCTAGACTTCCCAGCCTCCAGAACTGTGAGCATTAAATTTGTCCTGTTTCTAAATTACTCAGTCTAGGGTATTTTGTTACAGCAGCCTGAATGCACTAAACCATGTTTCCTGCAACAAATTCTAAAGGAGTCCTTCGGGTTGACATAAAAGGACACTAGACAGTAACTCAAAACCATACAAAGCAGAGTTCCAGGAAAGATCGATCTGTACTGTTTACTCAGAACTGTGCTAAATGCCTGTTTTTTGTGCTAAATATGTTTTTAGTTTCCAGAAAAATATGTGATATGGTGCTCGTATTCAGAATATTCAGCATATTTGTAAACAAAAGAAAACATGTGAAATCATGAAAAATGTGTTTGGTGTAGACTGTATTAAGTGACAGTGATGTTAAGATCTAACTAGAGAGATGGGAGCATACAGGGTGAGAAAGAGGAAGCAGGGTCAGCATGCCATTAAAGAGGAATCAGATTCTAGAATGTCTTAATGGCCAAGTAGATTGGAAGCCAAAGTTTAGATTTCATACCTATAGTATATACCCTCAATGTGTGTTCATGAAGTGAATCAAAGCAGGGATACAGAATAAGTGGCCAGTATAAATGGTTAGAATGATCTTTGAAGTGAATTTGAAAAGCACGGACACTTGACAAAATGTCACTTATGGTGATTCACCAAGTGGTGGTATACAGGACAGACAGGAGGGAAGACAGCCTGAATGAAGCCTGAGGTGTGATAAGAACTATTATTAATATTCCTTGTCAAGGGAAATGAAGACTAAGCTAAGGCACTAGCAATAGAACTAAATTCAGCAGAAAATTAAGTAAAAACATTAGCAATATTGGCAGGATATGAGAGCAAATGAAAAGGATGAGTCAAAGTTGGCTATAGTTTAGTTGGATGACTAAGAGGATCCCCTCCCCTCCAAGTTTTCTTGGCCTTTCTGACTCCACGTCTTCATTTTGGTTGGCTTATCAACTGTTTATCAGTAACATCACTACCTCTGCTCTTAAAGTTATGAGTGTCTTTATCCTCTATGCTCTACACGGTTACCACTATCCTCAATTATTAATCTTTTCAGATGCCTTTACGTAAATATTTATTCCATAGCCATAATGGTAATTTAAATAAGCTGAATCTCATTTATTCACTGAGCATATATTTACTGAGCCCCTACCTACTAAGTGCCAATTACTCATTGCAGGGATCCTCAACCTCATACCTTCCCTTCGAAAAAGTCAGAAGTATTGTATCAAATATAAATGGGTGACTGAGGCTTAGGTGGATATTTTTGTTGTTTGCCAAGATCACATAGTAGATAAGTGGAAAAGTGGATAATAGGGCCTGTTTCTCCTGTCTCCTAATCCAGTTATTTTTCCATTAATGCAAGCTGCTTCTTAAGGCAGAGGGTCTTAAATCCAGATAAATCTGAACCTGATTTATCACATTATTTCCTTTTTTCTTCCTTTTGAGATGTGACTACAAAATTCAGAGTAATTTAGCAAAGAACAGCATATCTGTTAATAGAAATCAGAATTTATTATTAGAAGCAAAATAATACAAGCAGCTATTATTGCCTTAAAGATAGAGAAAATTTAATCATAGTTTTGTATTTTTAAGACTATGTCTTTCAGAGGACAGCTATAAGAGAATCCTGAGTGATTTTTGTCTCCAACCCTAGACTCAAGGATTTCCAATGAAACCTAATTTTGGTGACATTTCCAAATACTCCACAAAAATGTATATAGCATTAAAATATATTAGTCATAAGAATGTCACTATTATTTATTTTGAAAAAAGAAAAGAAACTGTTTTCTCTTTTCTATCTTTGCACAGTTTTAATATAACAATATGAGGACCATTTACCAACTATTAACTGTAATTCGAATGTGACTTGAATCGCCTAAAAGCATTTAGTTAACTCCACAGTGAAAAAAGAATCCAATTATGAATCACCCAAATGATACGTCATTGTTTTCATAGCATTCATTAAACAGAGAAAGACACAAAAGTATTCCCCAATGAGATATTGATCTCTAGCAGGTTTACACATGTGGCATCAATCCCAAGCAACCTTTATATCAAGAGTGTCAGCATTACAGAAATTTGAAAGTGGACTTGACTTCGATCTGCAGGTAGTGGTCTATCAGAAAAGGGCTTACGCATGTATGTCCCTGTGTATAACATTTAGACTCACACATATATACAAACACACATGTTTGTGCACATACTTACATATTCACATATGTATGGCATATGTGTATAAAATTAGGATATCAAATATGTATGTATGTATACATATATAAATATGTGTATATATATTATGTTTGCATAGGCAATCAAAATATATACATATACCAAATATAAATGGGTGAAATATATATATTTTGATTGCCTATACAAGCATAAATAACATATAGGAGAATAAATATACATATGCATATATATATATATAGAGAGAGAGAGAGAGAGAGAGAGAGAGAGTCCCTCCCTGGGTCTTCTCATTTATGTATACATACACATAATAAACCAGAATGTAAAAAACTACATATATACATACAGACACATGCATATATGTCTGTATCCTTAATATCTGAGGACATCAACACTTGGGGTACAAGCCAAGAAGACTTTAGAGGCCATGGATGGGCAAAAAATGAGATGACAGAAATAATAACTAAACTCCTTGTTGAAAATGAACATTATTTGAAAATGAAATAAAAAAAGAAATGTAATGAGAAGGAGGGGTTCAAACAGGATAAAGAAGAGAGGCTGAAGTACATAACAGAGTATTGGGAGTTTTAAGAATGGTCAGGCACAGTGGCTCATGCCTGTAATCCCAGCACTTTGGGAGGCCGAGGCGGGTGGATCACCTGAGGTCAGGAGTTTGAGACCAGCCTGGCCAACATGACAAAACCCAGTCTCTACTAAAAATACAAAAATTAGCCAGGCATGATGGTGGGCGCCTGTAGTCCCTGCTACTCTGGAGGCTGAGGCAGGAGAATTGCTTGAACCCGGAGGGTGGAGGCTGCAGTGAGCTGAGATCGCACCACTGCACTCCAGCCTGAGTGGCAGAGTGAGAATCCATCTCGAAAAAAAAAAAAAAAAAAGAACTAGAATGACTCCTATTCAATCTTTGGTTGTTTGCATTCTTATGATTAAATAATACACAACCCAGTGTCTCCAGAACATTCAGTAATGTTTACTACAAATTTTTAAAAATCTGTGAGTTATTTTGATTTTGTTTTTTTATTGTGTTGCTTTCTGCAGTTTTGCAACTGAAGAAGCAGTTTCTGGGATCAACTATTTGGGATCAACAATTTAGAGGATATCAAGGAACACCCTAGAAATATGAGGGAAGAGTCAGAAGCAGAATTGCACTTACAGAGTAAGCCCTGGGAGTTTGCAGACATCTAAAGGTTTCCAGCAGAGAAAAAGAATGAAAATTCCAAATTTAAGGACTAATTACACAGTTCTGAGGGTAGGGTTCTGGAGCATTCTATTAGATCAATTATGATGGTATAAATCAGGGTACAGATTTCAGGGACAGGAACACAAAAGGCAGGTTCTGAGACAAAGACATATACAAGACTCGGAAGGCTGGCAGTGTGGTGAGTTGGGACATGATGCAGTAAGCTCTCAGATTCCTCATGCTGGCCAGGGCTGAGGGCACACCCAGCCCTGGCACTATAGAGCAGGCAAGCTGGCTGGGATAGAATAATTCAGACTACCAGAGTAATTCCAAGACATTAATTTAGTACTGGAGGAAGATATAACATGGAAAGAAAATTGCTTATTTGAAAATAAATATGTTAGGACCAGAAATTACCCTAGGGTAGGAGAGGGGTGTCTAGTATATTTAAGCATAATAACTCCAGTGATTTATTAATCACTCATATGTGTTTGGCACTGTCATTATCCCTATTTGGTCTTATTATTGCCCTCTTTTCAACCATAAGGAAATGGAGCTTGTAACCTCTTGGGTAACCTCCCTGTAGCTCCACAGTGGGCAAATGACAATGTCAGGAACTGAATGCAGCCAACTGTTGGGCTTAAGTCCCTCTTCATGCTTTAGAAAGACACTTAGTGTTCTTTATCAGAAATGGTATGGAAAAGGCCAGTTGCCATGGCTCACGCTTGTAATCCCAACACTTTGGGAGGCCAAGGCAGGTGGATCACCTGAGGTCAGAAGTTAGAGACCAGCCTGGCCAACATGGTGAAGGCCTGTCTCTACTAAACATACAAAAATTAGCCAGGTGTGGGAGCGCATGCCTATAGTCCCAGCTACTTAGGAGGCTGAGGCAGGAGTATCACTTGACCCCGGGAGGTGGAGGTTGCAGTGAGCTGAGATTGCTCCACTGCACTCCAGCCTGGGCAACACAGCAAGACTCCATCTCAAAAAAAAAAAAAAAGATATGATATGGAAAAGACTGGGGCCAGAGCAATTAGATCATGTAGATAACCTCGGAAAAGAAGGAAAAGACTCAGCCCTTGCATCTTCGATGGAGCATACCAACAGCCAGATGTGAATAGAGTTGGAACCTCTCCCTTGCCACTCAACATACAGAGTGTCCTGCACTTTATAGGAGGGTGACTATACTGAGAAGACTATGGGCCCTCAAAGATAGCCATACCCTTGCTCCTGAAACCTGTAAATATGTCACCTTACATGGCAAAAGTGACTTTGCTGATGTGATGAAGTTTATGAGTCTTGGATGGGAAGGTTATCCTGGATTATCTGGCTTCGGTCTAGTTAAAATAGACCTTAAAAGTGGAGTATGTTTTCTGACGGTGGTAAGAAGGGGTGTGATGATGGAAGAGGCTCTGGGAGATGGCAGTGTGAGGAAGGTCTCACGACCTGTTTCCGGTTTTGAGATTTGGGAGTGGGGTACTTGTAAGGACCCAAAAGCAGCTTCTAGAAAACAAGAGGGACCCCAACTGACAGCCAGCAAGGAACTGGGGACCACAGTCTTACAACCACACAAAACTAAATTATCTCAACACCAATAACCAGGAAACGGATTCTCTCCCAGAGTCTTCAGAAAAGAACAGAGGCTATCAACACCTTGGCCCTGGAAGTCCCATGTCAGGGGACCTTGAGACCTACAGAACTCTAGAAAAGACATTTGAGCTGTTTAAGCCTCAAGGTTTGTAGTAATTTGTTATAGCAGCAATAGAAAAATAATACAAGGGCAGAATATGAAGCTTGGCAAAATGTCTTGTCTTACTTCATAACTTTGCAGACAGGGAATTCCCCCAAAGAACGGTAACGGGGCTCTCTGCTCCCAGGGAATTTTTTTTTTTTTTTTGAGACAGGGTCTAATTCTCTCACCTAGGTTGGAGTGCAGTGGCCTGATCATAGCTCACTGCAGCCTCAATCTCCCATGCTCACATGAGCCTCCTGTCTTAGCCTCCTGATAGCTGGCACTACAGGCACCCACCACTGTGTCTGGCAATTTTTTAAAAATTTTTAGTAGGGAGCAGGTCTCGCTACACTGCCCAGTCTGCTCTTGAACCACCGGGCTTCAAGGATCCTCCCCCCTCGACTTCCCAAAGTGCCAGGATTACAGGCAATGTGAGCCACTACACCCAGCCCCTCCTAGGGCATTGATCACCTACCTCAAGAACATGAACGTGGTGACTCACAAGGTCAGATGTAACAATATGTATCCGAGGCCCAGAGAGCTGAGCAGCTTTTGTGGGGGTTTATGATATCAAGAACACGCGATGTCACTTTTAGCATCGTGTTTCAAAATATATTGAAGACTCTGAGAACCTTATGAGGGAGGTTTATGTTTTGCAAATTTAAAATTTGTAATACAAATAAATTTGTTTCCATATGTTCCTTTCTCATTCTGGGGAAACTTTACATAGAAAATAACTCCTGAATTTCTCACATTTATACTATTTTATCTAAATACCACAATGCTATAAATATGTTCCTCTAGACCATCAAGGTGCAGGGATGACCTAATCCAGGGCAAGGTATGTCTGTCTCTGTGTGATACAGTTTGGATGTGTGTCCCCTCCAAATTCCATGTTGAAATGTGATCCCCAATCTTGTAGGTGGAATCAAGTGGGAGGTGTTTGGGTTATGGGGGTGGATCCCTCATGAATGGCTTGGTGCCCTCCCCAAGGTCATGAGTGAGTTCTCTATTTGTTCACAGGAGAGCTGGTTGCTTAAAAGAATGTGGTGCCCCTCCCTCTAACTCTTGCTTCTTCTCTTGCCATGTGACATGCCAGTCCCCCCTCACTTTCCATAAGTAAAGGCTTCCTGAGGCCTCACCAGAAGCCTAGCACATGCTGGTGCCTTGCTTGTACAGCCTGCAAAACTGTAAGCCAAATAAGCCTCTTTCCTTTACAACCTACCCAGTCTCAGGTATTCTTTTACAGCAACACAAAACAGACTAAGAAACCATGGTAGAGCTGCACAGCCCTGTCCAAATAAAGCAGTACAATTGAGGAAAATTGCTGTGCATGTTTGGCACTTGCTTTCGAATGAAAACATTTAACTTTTATATATCACTTGGGCTAAGACAATATGCATTTATCCAACACAGATGAATGTAAGAAAGTAGAGCTCCCGAAAAATGGCTTACGTGCAGTGGGTGAGCTAATGGGAACTCCTGAATGTGTTTCCAAAAACTACAAGCGATGTGAAGACTATGAAGAAAATACAGGAAAGCAGCAATGTGAAAGCCAGTCTGTCTGTTACAGACATTTATTTACTGGTGAAGGGGATTCAAGGCAGATAATATTCTTATGTGCTTTGTGCTTCTGACTCAGAGACATGGAAGGGCTATTTTGTGAAAGAGAGGGGGTGGTAAATCCAAGATGGGCTAGATGGAGGTAAAGGAGTGGGCAAGGAAGACAGGATGAGGATTGAAGGAAGGGAGAGAAGATGAAAAACAGAAAAAGACTAGTAAAGAAAAAACCTGAGTAAATCCACAAGTAGGCTTGGAGGGAGATCGTTCAACAATCTATGAAAAATGCAATTGGAAGGGAAAGGCAAGTCGAACAGTCCTCAGACAGCCTCAAGAGCCAGGAAGTCCAGTTCTCATGAATAATCACATATAATTCCCATACTACTTACTTCATAGTATAAAAGTCAAACACCTTCAAGAAAAAAATTACTAATTTTTACATATTAAAATTGTTTCAATGTATTCTAATTATTTTAATTGTTATATTGTTAATATTTGCACATAAAAATCAATGTTTATAAGAATGGCTTATATTTATTTTTTATTTTTATTTATTTATTTATTTGAAACAGGGCCTCCCTCTGTTGCTCAGGCTGCAGTGCGGTGGCATGATCACGGCTCACTGCAACCTATGCCTCCTGGGCTCAAGCCATCCTCCCCTCTCAGCCTCCCTAGTAGCTGGGACTACAGGTGTGCACCATGGCCAGCTAATTTTTGTATCTTTTATAGAGACAGGGTTTCACCATGTTCCTCAGCCTGGTCTCAAACTCCTGGTCTCAAAATCCCACCTACCTCAGCCTCCCAAAGTGCTGGGATTACAGGTGTGAGCCACCACACCCAGCTAAGGATGGCTTATAGTCTGAATAAATGTAGAAGTATATAAAGGATATGAATATTAAATAAATTTATACCTACACATATAAAATGATGCTCAATGTCACACAGAATATAAGGTTCTTCATATCCATAAGGATATTGTTGCAGAAAAAGGCACTAAATATCAGGTAAATTAAAAAACTGGCTCAAGGCTAACAACACAAACAAGTTAACCCACATTAACAATTCAGACAAGATTCCCATCCTGCCCCAAATGCGGTGGCCAATGAAATCGGAATCTCTTTCTGCTAGCATTAATTTTTCATCTTATATCAATTCCACTTAAAAATAAGAATTATTTTAAAAGAACTTTAAGGCATAGATTTGGTTATCTGGTTCTTTCCTGTGATTTCTTGATTCCATCAGTTCCAACACACTTCCGATCTCGCAGACTTAAAAACCCAACATGAGTTTTAATTCATCTTACTCATCCTTGGACACTAATTAATATTGATTTTACTTTTAAATGGCCTTTAAAAAAATAATAATTCTGTTCTTATTGCCTCTCCCATGGAGTTCCTCCCCATTGGTTCTCTACTTTAACTTGCCATGCTTTTGGGCACCATACAGTTGGCCCTCCGTATCTGTAGGCTCCTCATTGGCAGATTAAAACTATTCAGAAAAAAAAAAAACCACATAGTACAAAATAATACAACTAAAATACAGTATAACAACTATTTACATAGCATTTACATTGCATGAGGTATTATATGTAATCAAGAGATGATTTAAAGTTTACTGGAGGATGTGTATAGGTTACATGCAAATACTACACCATTTTATATGAGAGACTGGAACACCCTTGGTACCCACTGGTGGGGGAGGCTCCCTAGAACTAATCCCCAGCAGATACCAAGGAATGACCGTATTTCTTTCCTTAAATCAGAGCACCAATGATCACTCCTATATTTGGACTCTTAATAGCTCTTATATGCTGTTTAATCAAGAACAAACTCTCTACAATATGATCAACTGTAATTCTCAACATATCTTGTATTACTTTCCTTACAGCTCTAAGATCCAGCCAAGCCAACCCTTGTAGCCCTATTTCCCAAACATCCACATGTTTTTCTGCTTCTACACTTTTGCTTAAGATTTTCCTTACTCAGAATTCCAACAGTCCACTTTTTGTATTAAAAAATCTCCCAGTACTTAAGTGCTTATGTCAAATGCTACCTCTTTCTCAAGAACTTTTAACCATAATATATAATCCCTGGCTCAATGGAGTCCTCAAAAAAATTGGTACAAATGATATCTTGCATTACATTATAGATATCTAGTATTTCTCTGTGTCTCCCTACTCAATGGTAAGCTGCCTTGTATGCCTCATCTTTACACTCCCTTCAACAGGACACAGCCTAGAAAATATGCAGTGCTTCACAAGTGTTGCTAAATTGAATTCAATTAGCTCTTCCTAAATTACTAAAACCAAAACTCTTTAAGTGACATATTTCAACAGCAATTTCAAAAGATTTCTAAGAAAACAATATATTATTTAAGTGTCATTGTAGCTGGTCATGGGGTCAACCAAGAATGCTTTAGAAATATCAACTGAAAGTTTCTTTCCATGCAATCAAACATTTTGCCATTCTTTCTTTTGTGTGTGTGTGTGTGTGTGTGTGTGATGGAGTGTCGCTCTGTCACCCAGGCTGGAGTACAGTGGTGCAATCTTGGCTCAC
Organism: Pongo abelii; assembly: GCF_028885655.2. Taxonomy (NCBI): domain Eukaryota; kingdom Metazoa; phylum Chordata; class Mammalia; order Primates; family Hominidae; genus Pongo; species Pongo abelii. The sequence continues at coordinate 107,664,983 of NC_071999.2, read as the reverse complement.
TGCAACCTCTGCCTCCTGGGTTCAAGCAATTCTCCTGCCTCAGCCTCCTGAGTAGCTGGGACTACAAGGCGCACACCACCACACCCAGCTAATTTTTGTATATTTAGTAAAGACAGGGTTTCACCATTCTACCAAAATTATTTTACCCCTTAATAGACCATCACATCCATAGGAACACTCACTTGGCTGGATCTTTATGTTATAAAAGTCTGTGGAAGATACATGTGCCATGAACAAGTGGACACTGGAAGAAATAGACTTCTAATGGCGGGAACCTCATCACTTTCAACCAGCGCAAACTATAATGTTTCCTATGATTCACAGTATAATAATCCCAATGGACTTAACTTTAAAAGGGCATAGTGTATCGAATACAGCTGCCCTGAGGCTGGGCCAAAATAGTTATCCCTACTTGACCTTTTGGGCCATGAATCAATAACAGACCCAGACTACATGAAGAGAAGTAAATTGCTCTCACTGCATTAAATGCCCGACAAACACTAGGCCAGCTATCTACCCATCTGTCATCTCCATCAACCCATCCTTCCATCCATACTAGCCCACTTGTTATGCATCACTGTAGTAATATTATATTATGTATATATACATTTTAATATGTACTGAGCACTTACTTCATGTCAGACACTAGTCTAAGTATTTTACATATGTTAAACCTTACAACAGTTCTATAAGTTAGGTACTGTTATTCCCATTTTACAGATAAAGAAATGAAGGCTCAGAATGTTTAAGTAACTGCCCAAGTTCATACAGCTATTAAGTAGTAGGACTAGGATTTGAATCCTGGAAATTTTCTCCCCGAGTCCATACTTTTTTTTTTTGAGACAGCGTTTCATTCTTGTTGCCTAGGCTAGAGTGCAATGGCATGATCTCAGCTCACTGCAACCTCTGCCTCCCGGGTTCAAGCGATTCTCCTGCCTCAGCCTTCTGAGTAGCTGGGATTACAGACACATGCCACCAAGCCCAGCTAATTTTTGTGTTTTTCAGTAGGGATGGTGTTTCACCATGTTGTCCAGGCTAGTCTTGAATACTGACCTCAGGTGATCCACCCACTTCAGCCTTCCAAAGTGCTAGGATTATAGGCATGAACCACCACACCCAGCCCAGAGCCCATACTTTTAATTACTCCATGATATAGTACTATGAGAGAAGGATTTTGTTTTCTTCTTAGAAGTTGGAGAGGTCTCCGAAAGTTACTCTATTTCTGGAAAGGACCTACAGGAACTTTCATGGAGGTAAAAGCACAGGTGCACATAAACATAGGAAACCTATTATATTTCCATATTACAGTGATAAAATTGGAACTATTTCTTAAAAATAAAACTGAGAAGCTAAATTCGAAGCATGGAATACATCGATGAGCTCGCAAGGCAGCCCTATGTGCTACCTGTAGGGATCTCCGCATGGGCCCCACAAACGTGGTCAGGGCATTTGCAGGGACAGATTCTGCTCGAGGCCCTGTAGAGTAGGCTTCGATGGGCATCAGTCAGCAAGATGAGAATAAAAAATGAACTTCATTATTCCATTCAGTCTTAAAATAAAGAGAAGCATTTCGTCTTCTACAGAAATGCATGCATAACCAAACAAAACCATGCTTGACTCAGTCCTGCATTTTGTATCAGGAAGGAAGGAATGCAGTGACTAAGATGCTATAAGTAAACAACAAATCATTTTCCATGGGAGGGAAAAAAGAATGCTGTCTACCACAGCATTCCTTCTGCACAGTTTCATGGAGAAAAGCACCAGCCTAGGTTCTTCAACAGGGAAAGTGAATCTGATGGCACTCACAATTTTCACCAGTTAAAGGCTGCATCTTACCTCTTACTTCTCTAATAAAACAACAAGAGAAAAAGCCCTGGAAAATTTGTTCAAAATTCGTGATATTGAAGAGGGCTTGCCAGAGGCCATAGGTCAGAGAAGCCAAGTAACAGTCAAATTTGGAATGAAATATTAGGCGGTAACTTAGCTTTCATTCCAAAGGACTACCCTTAATAATACTGCAGCTTGTAGGACGGCGAAGTTAAATAACAAGTTGTGGCATCCAATATTTTATTTTTATTTTATTTATGAATTTATTTATTGAGATGAAGTCTTGCTCGGTCGCCCAGGCTGGAGTGCAGTGGCAGGATCTTGGCTCTTTGCAACCTCCACCTCCCAGGTTGAAGCAATTCTGCCTCAGCCTCCCAAGTAGCTGGGATTACAGGCACACGCCACCACGCCCAGCTAATTTTTGTACTTTTAGTAGAGACTGGGTTTCAGCAAGTTGGCGAGGCTGGTCTTGAACTCCTGACCTCAAGTGATTCACCTGCCTCAGCCTCCCAAAGTGCTGGGATTACAGGTGTGAGCCACCCCACCCAGCATTCAGTATTTTTAAAGCGTTGATCCACAGCCTTCACAGGGAAAACAAATCAAGTAGATGCACCTGCACCCCTCCAAATTTCTTCTATGACTATTTTTTGCACTGTCAAGCAGCCTGCATATTAAGTAACCTAACTTATACACTACTGGGCCCAGGTTCCAAGAAAAAAATATTTTGCTATAAACTCATTCTTGATCTTTCTATGTTAGTGTTGGCTGTCTTATTATTCTCAGCTACATTGAGGGTAAAATAAGTGGCTAGTTTTTCCTACAAATTTGCCAAACCCTGGCTGGAATGCATTGTGTTGTGCTTTCACTAATGGAGTTCTGTGTCACTCACAAGGCACTAATTGAAGCTCTTGGCCTTAAAGTAAAATGACATAGGTAAAGAGGTTAAGGGTGTTCTCTGGGAAGGAATTTTTTGACCCTTTCCAGTATCAGAACCTGAATCACTCCTTAAAAATGTGCAAGGGAAATGAATGTATTTTCACTCTACCCTTACAAAATACCAAGTTTCATTGCAACTCAAAAATTCAAGCAGCTAGAACAATGCAAGAACAGTCATTCTAAGTAAATATGTGCCTGTTTACTTTTTTCCTTGTTATAGTTTTCTGATATGCACTCCTGCCTGTGAACTATATTCTAATGATGAGAGGGCAAATCAGGCTTCAAAGACAAAACCTGACTCCCTAGAATGCAGGAAAATAATACATTCCCCCTCCCACTGTTTCCCATGTAAAATAAAATACAGGCCTAAGATCTACAAATATTATCATTAACATTCTTGATAGGGATAAGAGAACCCAGCAAAATAACTCCATTTGTGAGGACATTGGGGAATTTAGTCTGTAATGAGCAACTTTAGAGGCAAGTGAGATTTTAGAATTAAGCAAATGACGGCCAGGTGCAGTGGCTCACGCCTGTAATCTCAACACTTTGGGAAACTCAGGAGGGAGGATGGCTTGATTCCAGGAGTTGGGGGGTGGCGGGGGGGACCAGCCGGGGCAACATAGCAAGATCCCATCTTTAAAAAATCATAATTACAATAAAATATATAATTAAGTGAATGAATTTTTAAAATATTACTTCCATTCAAGTTCAGAGCCTGGGGGATAAAAGTATTGTGATAAATGATGCCAGAATTAACTAGCCAAAGTGTGACAATTGCAGTAACTTAATTGGTGCTTATGTGAAGGGAGGCGTGTCCCCACCCTTCACTCTTCTAGGGAGTGGTAGAAATCCCAGAAGAGGAGTTCCCACCTCCCGAGGGAGGAGACAGCGCCGCCCCCTTACCTGCACAGGTGCTCCCGTCGTAGGTCTCGCACACCCACTCGTGGCACTCACACAGGGGCCCGAAGAACATGCCCGGCTCAGTCACGTGGCAGATGCAGACGCCGCAGTCGCAGCGGCCCCGGCCGTGGCACAGCACGGCCCCCGGGGGCTGCCCAGGTGCGCGGCAGCGGCGCTCCGACTCGGCCCGGGACAGCCTGCAGGCGGCGCCCGGCCAGCTCCTGCGCGGGCGACAAGCAACCGGGTCAGACGCGGACGCCGCCCCCTGCTCCGAACCCACGTTTCCTCCCCAGTGTCCCTTCCAGGTGCAGACGTACAACCCCAAGAACAGGAAGCCTGAGGCCCACATCTCTCTGGGGTCCAAGCGCTGCCTGGAAGGCCTGTATTTTCCCAAGCAAACAGGTATCACCCACCAGAGAAATGACCAGGGCCCAAAATGTGTAGTGGGTGACCTGCCCCCTGGACACAGGTCCTTCCTCCAGGTGGACAGAGGTGATCTGCCCTGCTCTTTGGTAGTTTATCACTAAATCTTATAGGCACATTTAGATTAAATACAAAGTAATCCAAGGTATGGCACTCAGCTGACTTTTCAGTTCTCCTTTAAAAAACGTCCCACTGCTATCTGATGGCCAATGGGCAGTTATATTATAGAAGAGAAGAGGTGAATCTATAGAAAGAGTTAGACATGTTATGATAGCATCGGGCATAATTTGCATTAAGCAGTCTTTAGGAACTCTACTTTTAAAAAGTTTAGTTTCACTATTGCAGTGTGCCTCAGTCTCTTTCAGGATGTGATACAAAACGTAATACAGACCTCCTATTGCTGCTGTTGGGAAACAGAGATCATTCTGCTTTATAGGTTGTGAGAAGTACAACCTATAAAGGTACACATAGAATTTTAACTCACAGCAGAAATTCCTCCTGATATGTATTTGCAGAAGAGTAAATTATATTTTTCTTCAATGATTGCATTTTTCCAAAGGAAAAGCAAAAGGACAGACATGAGGCAACACACAGTGTAGATATAAGGAGAGGAAAAGGAACAGGTTGAAAACAGTTTATCCCGTGTCCAATTTAGTAACAGCTGTTGGCTTAGGGCAGCCATCCTGCAAGCTTGAGCCCTGCCACATAAGCAGGGCAGGACTGTACTGAAGAATAACAAACCAAACTTACCTCAGAGATGGCGAGAAGCTTTGAGGAACAGCTGACAACCCAGCAAAGAGAAGGGAGGACACCAGCAGCAAGAAGTTCCTGAAGCCTGGGGGACGCATGCTGAGCTCCTGGGCTGCTCCGGGTGAGCTGCACTTCTGCAAGGTGGGGTTCACCGAGGCAGGCGGCAGGAGGGAGAGGTGCCACCAGCAGATGGCCGGGCAGACGGACCCACGGACACCCAGGCTTGCAGGTCCAGGGCTCCAGCCGGAGTTGCAATTGCGTTGATGAGCTGCCTGCGAGGATTTGGGCAGCGGCACTGCTCTGGGCGGGGTGCTGGTGCCAAACCCCTCAGTGGAGAGTCTAGGCAGGGAAGTAATTAGAAACAGTTGTACAAGCAGATGGTTTATTTTGACATTAAAAAAAAAGTGTCCTGTTCACAGATTTCAAGTACAGGCCCCAGAAATATTTGACAAGAGAATATTTGGACTGGCCGATATTAAAGAGACCTTTAAAATAATTCCTGAGTTGTGAAGAAGAAGGGTGAGGCCAGTGACAGTCGTGTGAACACTTGGGTAGGGAATTACTTTCACCACACACTTGGTAAAGAAGATGCACTCTTTGGAGTTTGGGTTGGGGCGGGGGCAAGGAAATCTGGCAAATACAACTTTTTCTTGCATGTATTATCCTTTGATTTAAACTGGATATTTCATTTCTTTAGTCTTTAAAAAGCGTGTCATGCTTCCAGCTGTTTAGGCCAGTAGCTTATCACACCACATTTTTTGGGTGACTTGGACAGTTTAAATTGTAGTTGTCTCAAATTCACCCCATTCTCCCCATATATCAAATGTGAGAAAAGAAAATTAAATGTTTATTTATAGCACAAATTGCACTGAAAAACAATTGGTGTCATTTACTAAGCACCTACTATATGCCAGTCATTTAGTAGGTTTTCTCTAATTATGACAATAATCACACATTTATTTATGCATTAGCAAATGGGGATTTAGCATCTATCAGGTGCCAGGTTTTGTGCAAGATAGAAGGAATATAACAGGGAACTAAGGAGACATGATCCCTGCTCTCTCAGAGTCCAATGAGCTAGAAATACATTAATCAAAACAAAACCACAAAAAAAAGAACGAACGGTTGCAAGTGCAGTGAGAAGTTACTTCCAGATGAGATACAGGCACTTGATCTAATCAAAGATGGCAGCATCTGAACAAAAAACTGAAAAAAGCATCGAATTAAATTGGGTGGAAATAAGAAGGAGATGGAAGAGAACAGGGAGACATTCTTACTCCCATTTTAAAGATAAAGAAACTGAGGGCAAAGAGGTCAACTGACTTGCTCAAATTCACACAGGAAGTTAGTCGTATTTCAGCTGAAATCCAAAGTGCATACACTATCCCCTACATTTATGGTCATTTGGGAAAATGTGTAGAGGGTTATATGGAAGGGGGAAAACATTTTTCTTTCACCCTAAGAAGAGCACTGTACATGCAATCCTTCCTCATGAAATAGAACCATCCAAGAATCATCTGTGGTCCCATGATCCTTAAAATCAGGGATAAGCCATAACAGGATGGGATTTCTCCCTGTCCTTTATATATAAATAGGTATAAGGGTAAGACCACCACAACACTAGCCTGCTGGAGCAAGAAGAAAAGGAAGGTCCTCTAATCATAGTACATTTCTGTTTCTACCCCAATCTCCACCCTGTAATAGGGGAGGTTTTGCATGGGGCACATCTGTGTGTCCCCCCACCCCCCAACTCCTACCCACACAATTTAACCTTTTTTAAATAGCTGATTTTCTGGCCACGCTTAGATACAGGTGTGTACACACTGGTGGAGTCTTCTATTGCAAGGACAGACTGGGGACAGGTATGCACAGTTTTGGGAGGATGTCTGGACAGGTAATTCTGGGGTCTTGGATACCCAAAGTGCAGCTTAGAAAAAAAGGACACAGGTTCTGAGTTGGCAGGTTCCCTAAGTCACATGAACTACAGCCTGTGGGGGAAGGGCCTGTCTAAAAGAGACAGAATGGGAATTACTAAGTCAGTTGTTCTTAAAGGGTGGTCTATGGACCAGCAACATCAGCATCATTTGGGAACTTATGGAAATGCAACTTCTCAGGCCCCAACCCCGGCTCTAAGGAATCACAGAGTGCATTTGAATAATATCCTAAGATATCTACTTTTACATAATAATAACTTGAGAAGCCTGCAAAGCACAGGGCTCAGGGCTGACGCCTGAGGGTGCCTGGATCTAAGAGTGGAATTTCCACCCACCTTTAGTACAAATTCTGGTTACGTTTTATCCTGCCCACATGTGATAGTACAAGGACATAGGAAGAGGCTTTACTGTCAACATCTAGAAACCTAGTGACTCAGAGAATACGGTAATGATAGAAGGGAAGTATCTATTCCAAAGCCTGACTAGGAATTTGCAATAAAAACATGGAAGCTTTAATAAATGAGTCATGTATTGTTTACTCCTCGCATATTTTCTGAGGGAAAATTTATTATGAAATAGGGACTTGATGATTGAACATTTTGAATGGATTTAAGTGATTTTTTAACCTGTAGTATTTTCGTACAGTGTAGTATTCAATAAGCAATATTCTCTTTAATATATTATTCAGCTTTGAAATGAAGTTAGTATGTACTAGGTGACTGAGAGAATATAAATGTTCAGATCATTACAATCCTGTGACTCAGAAATAATATTCCCAGTCAGTTGAAATAGTTATATTGTGGCTGACTTGGTGACTCAGTCGAAAGTCTTGGATCCACAGAAACTCTGTCAAAATCAAAGGGTAACTTTAAATTTATGCCTTTTAGCATTCTTTTTTTTTTTTTTTTAAACCAAAGTATTGAATGCCTTGGAAACACCTACTCCTTCCATTTTCCCAGTTTTCAGAAGCCCAAGGACACACATGTGGCCAAGAAAGGTCCTGAGTTTCTCACTTCTGCTGGCTGGGGACACAGCAGTGGGTTGGATGCATAATGAAGGGTGCCTGAAAGGACCCGGTGCATCTGGAACTGAATTCAAAAAGATTGAAAACACCCTAGTCCTTGAAGAATGTAGTCCTTCAGTCCTCAGGTTACACAATCAGAGAATTTCAGCATTCAAGGTATTTTTTAAAGGTTGTCTAGTTCAAAACTAAATTTGTTGATAACATACCATATATTTGCCAAGTAATTAGGTGGCCTTGGTAAAAAAACAAAAATTAAGAGGACCACATCCTTTTCTGAGAATTGCTTTGAAGGTTTCACCCCTTGGTTCCAGGTCTACTCTAAGAAGACATTTAAAATAATATTCTAGCCACAAGCCTTGAATCAAATATTCAACGATGTAATAGCATATTCCCCAGCCTATATAACCCCCAAACAATTCCACACATCTTAAAGATAAATATTTTCATTGCCTTCACCTCTTCCTTATGTATTATAACTTCAAGCTTTCAATGCCCTGATTTTCTGAGCATTTTTGCTTTTTCTGGGATGGATGCCTTTTGGAAAGTATAATATATACAACTGAAACCATTCAAGCAGCTGTGGCCTAACGGATGTGGAATAGATCAATACTTTCAGTATTCTTGTTTCATATGCTATATTTCTACCAATAAAACTGAAGGTCATATTTGCTTTTTTGAATGCCACATTGTTCCAGTTGTGTGTTCTTATAAGTATATTTTTCCCCAAACACAAATTGATATTTATCTTTATTATTTTTCATCTAAGCTTTGTTCTTTTATCCAGTCAGTAAAAATAACTATGGTTACTTGTTTTATATTTATTTCACCCTCTCAAAAGTAAATATGATGAGCACACATTCTGTACCTTTATTCAAATAATTAACAAGATATTTGAAAAAAAATTAGGCTGAGGACCAAGTTTAGATACAATCTTTCCTTAAGACAATATTAGCCTCTTAGCACATATTGAATAGGCCATCCAACCACTTACAAGTGTACTGAGTTGTCTGATATGAACCTATTTCTTAATTTTGCCCAGAAAAATATTATGAAAGGTCCCATCAGTTGCTTTACTATTCTTAGTTTACCATTAAATAGGCTACCACTTTTTTCTGCCATCATCTAAAATAGTGCCCAATACATATTACGTACTCGATATATATTTATGGCAAAAATAAATTAACTAAAAATGATGTACAACATGAATAATAAATTTATGAGTCAACAAAGGATGCAGGTGATATAGTGGATTCTGGATCAGTTGTCAGATGACATTTTGGCCTTAGGTATCCCCCTGAGATCACTGTGGATTCAGCTTGAATCTATATAACACCAGATCCTTTTCCTATATTCCAAATTTTTGTTAATCATATCATTTTAACTTATTCCCTGTAGACATAATTGTGAGAGTTACCTTTGGTTCCTGTCTACAATTCATCTGGATTTTCTGGTAAATCCCTGAATCACACTGAGCCCACCTCTTAGTAATCTAGCCTTCCACTTCAATGTATTTATTTCAGATCTTCATCTTATATCTTGTACACTATTGCCATAGCCTCCCAACTGGTCTCTGTGCATTTATTCTTATCTTTTTGTGTCTACATTTATCCTGCTCCCTAGGACATCTTTCTAGCATGCAAATTTCATCACGTCCATTCCCTATTGAAAATATTGTAGTAGCTCTCCATCGTTTATAGCATAAAGCCCAAATACTCTCTGAGTTCATATAAGTTACTTTGTGTTTGGACTCTGATTGTCTCCCTAGTGGATGTTGTGGTTCCTCCCAGATCCCCTCTCTGGGGCCCATGCACCCACCCATCTCGCTGACGACAGTAGTAACTGCTGATGACTCACAGCTGCCCGTCTCACTGAGACTTGCCCTGCGCATAAGAGGACAGGCTTCCCAGAGGCTGATCACTCAGATTCGAAACAGTTCCCTAATCTCTACCTCCAACAGTATTGACATCATTAAGCCTCTCATATATGGAAACTGTAGAGCTGGACAGCTCTATCTTTGTGCTTCTGTCAACAATGCAGAAAAGACTTAAAGATTCAAAAACTGAAAGCGACAAGATGTGTGAGGTGTGAGGTTAACAAGAAGATTTGTATAAATACTCTTACAGGAGAAATTTGACCTCAGATCTTCACCTATGATCTTTCAGATAGGAAGTTACCTCTTTCCCAATTGAGACCCCAGGCTTTAAACTCAGAAATACTGGACACAGCAGAAGGCAGTATGAAAGAAAACGGGAATTAGGTGAAACTGAGCCATCTGAACAGTGATAATCCACCCCGTTTCCTTACTTGGCCTATACCAGTCTTATTTCCCTCAGGGGCTATCGATTAAATTGTTAGCTTTTAGAAAACTGAACATATATATATACATATATAAACACACAATGGATATGAATGTGAATATTTGAGGCTTTTATAAAAAAATTATCTATGGTGGAGCTCATCCTCAATAGGTCCTACTAAGATACTGTGAATTTACACTCTGACTTTCAAAACCACACTTTTAATAAAAAGATCGCTAAGGATTACTAGGCACCAGAACTTGAAGGAGCCTCTCCAAAATAAAAGGCCCAAGTCAAAACAAACAAACAACTAAAAAAACAAAGCACAAATGAAAGAAACTCAGATGACATAGATGATGAAGGCAACAGGAAGCAACTTAAGTAAGAAAGTATAATCCCTCTCCTCAGAGAGCTAAGAAGATCTGGGCTTGCAAAAATGTGCAGCCATAAAAATAGGACAATCAAAAATGAATTAAGTGACCTAAAAAGTGAATTATAAATTAGCTGGAAAGAAGTCACTAAAAGGGTTGAAAAATAAATGAGGAGAAGTTTCCTAAAAATGAAAGCCAAAACAGAGATACAAATAAAGACTAAAAAATTAAATGACTGATCTATGAGATTTGACGTCTAACCGATAGGAGTTCTGGAAAGGGAACAGGAAAAATAATGAAGGGGATAAAATTATTGAAGAAAAGTTCAAGAAAATTTCCCCAAACTGAAGACCATGAGTTTCCATATTGGATAGTCTCACTTAACAGGTAAAAAGATGAATGAAAATGATGGAAACCAAGGAACATCTTGGGGAAATTTCAGAATAATAGGAAAGTAATATTTTAAAAAACCTTTCCAAAAGAGAATAAATGGTCACATACAGAGAACCAGGAACTAGAGTGGTATTGGATGCTTTAATAGTAATATTGGAAGCATTTTTTTTTAATTTAGAATGATGGTGATTTTCAGCCCATAATTCTATTTTCAACATACATGCTAATTAAAATACTTTCATATATATTGGTTTTTAAAAATGTTTCATCCTGGCCCCCTTCCTGGGAAGCTGATAGAAAATCTAATTCACTACTCTCAGGTCAAAAAATCAAGAAAGAGAAGACATGGGATCCAGGAATTCAGATAAAACTCAGAAGAAAAATGAAAATAAGAACAAATAATGAAGTTAAGGGGAATTTCAAAGGCAAGTTCTATGTTGCAGAACAACAAATCTCTATTGCTATATAACAATGTGAGGCTTTAGAAGGCAGATCTTCAAGAGAACAGAAAATGGACCTACCAGATCTGACATGATAAATTTGACAAGTAGAAGCATTGGATTAAGAGGAAAACAAACCATATGTACATAGACAACTGAGCAAATAGAAAACTGGTAATATCACCAAATTAGGAAGCAGGGGTAGAGAGGAAATGGAATCGTAATATGAGAGAGCTAAAGTCTTCTCTACCATAAATCAACTACAAGCAGCACAAACACATACTTAGAAACATGGAGGTAAATGCCATTGGGGAGAATGGCACTGCGGTTGATTCAGGGTAGAGAAGTTGAAGGTTCTTGCTTCAGGGTAGCTACACTGGAGGTAGGAGGATGGAACAGGGGATTCCTACATAAGTCTATTAGTAGTGCATCATTTGTCTTTTAAAACTGTTTTCAAGGATCATATTCCTTTAAAAATAATGCAATTCATATGTACACCAAGACCACGGAGTGATGAGGGATGATCCAGTTTTTAGGGCATGAAGTTCTATTCAGTAAATTCCACTCTGCACGGGGCAGGGCACTACCCCTACCTCTTCTCTGAGGGTGCCGGTTTCTTCTTCCTAGCACCACCCAACAGTCTCTTGTCTACATGCATCAATTAATAAACTCATTGTGCAAACATCTCCACTACAGAAAGCATTCCCATGACGCTTCCATTTCAGGGGCTGAAATGCAAGCATAAGATGGTAAATTTCCTCAAGATTTTAGTAGGCAATGACTGGAAATCTTGGTAAATCCAGTCTTTGTTGCTTCATTTCTAGTCATACACTTCTATTCATCATCGGAGATCAAAGCTTTTTCTAGGCTAAACCCTTTCTTTAATTATGGCTTGTCTGGATACAATCTCTCTTTTCTTTTGCTTTAAAGTGATGCCAGGCTTTAAAGGCAAGTTGTTGTGAGATATTAAGCATTATTATTATAACTTCTCCAGTAGATTCTTTGGGAGAATATGACAGTTTGACCCCTTCAAGCTTCTCCAAGGACTGGTCTGAGACTGCAGAAATGTAAATGTGAACAAACATGACAGCAGTTCTTACTGTCCATCAAAATGTGGGTGTGGATAAAGATCTCTCCAGGGCTAAAAGATCTTAAATAATCATACCAAGCCCTGTTGTTCACTTGTTTGCTTTTTTTTGGACACTGACTTAGTTGACCAACACAAACTGGTTTGGTCATTCAGATGGATTTTTGGTAACATCAGCAGTATCAGGTGGTTCCCAACAGAGGGAGAAAGAAGAGCTGTAAGTTTCTGCCCCACAAACCATTAGGCATTTGTCACAAGGAAAACGAGCCTCAGACTTGAAATAGCCAAACATGTAGGCATTTATCAGCAAACACGCAAGAGTGGTCACACAGCCTATCTGGAAAAGTAATATCCCTACCCCTGTCTTCTGATATACCAACCTGAGCTTTGTACAGAAGCTTCCCTCTGAATCTTCTGAAGCATATTCAGTGGCATTTTTACCACCCACAGGATTGGCAAATCTCTTGTGGTCAAGGTCTTTAGTGAATAGACCCAGAACCCATGGCCTCCAGACCTCATGTACCTCAAAGCTGGTGTAACTGATGGGCTGGCTGGTTTTAACACTTTATTTATGCAAGAGCATCACTCCAAGCCAACCTCTTATCTTAAACAACATACATCCCACCAATTAAAAATTGATTTCAATATTCATTATACTGATAAAGCACATCTGAAGTATGATACAAATAAGGATCAATGTACGCATACACATACCACACTACACATTATACACATGTTGAAGCAATTCAAAATAACCATGAATACAGATAGTACTGGTTAAAGCAGTTTCAAATGTGTGTATCTCTTTTTGTGAACTTGTTTCCGTTTTCCAGCTGCCTGCTCCCCTATCGTATTACCTATATCAACTCAGACCAAGGTATGCCATGCTCTGACCATTACTATCCTTGGAAAAGGCAGAATATTCTTGTCCAACAGTTCTAGGTACTTGTAATTTCTCTGCAAAATCAGCATTTGTATCTTTACACAATATCTCCCTTCCTTCATTCCTTCCTTGCTTCCATCTCCACTCACTCTCTTTCACTGATTCTTCCTCCCACTATTACGTTGCTCCATAAATTTCTATTGATCACTTACTTCCCAAATCCTACAAAGCCTTGCGTGATGTGGCTCTGTCAGCCTGTCTAACCTCATCTCTCATTACTGTTCCCTTTACTCACTACTCTCCAACCATTCAGAGCCTTTCTGTTTCTCACATGTTTCTAGAACATCCTAAGCTTGTTCTTTGCCTCAGTGCCTGCTTTGCAAGGATCCCTCTCCCCCCAGGTTACGTGCTGAGCGGCTTCTCTTTGAATGCCACCTTCTGAAAGAGGAGGCTGATTCCTGATTGTGCTGTCTAAAGCCACTCCTCTGTCCAAGCACCCTTTATTCCATTTTATTTTATTGATAGTACTTACAAGGATCTAATATTATTGTTTCCATTTCTTTATCCACTTGTGAATAATCTACTACTCCCCCATTTCAACACAAGTTCCGTGAGAGCAGGGACCATTTCTCCGTTGTTCTTTGCTGTAACTCCAGTATCTTGCACAGAGAAAAGCCTCAACAAGTATTTGCTGACAGAATGAATTATAAAATAAATAAGTAAATAAATGGTTTAAAAATTTTAATACATGTTGATTAAACTCAACCTTTTGAACTAAAGGAGAGTATTTCAAGCTTAATGGAAGGCAAAAATCAACATGCAGTAATGAGATGAATTTAGGCAACTAAAATATAAAAACAAAGAAAATTCTATCTATTATGAAAAAATATCAAGAAAGTCAATCTACAGTTAGATAATAAACAGCACCTACTGAACTCTCCATATATGTGTGGCACTAATTGTTACAATCACTTACAGTCAAGTTTGAAGTTTAAAAAAAATCTCAATTTCACTCAAAACCTACTTGAATAATACTTTCACTCAAAGGCACCTTCCAGGTTTTCAAATAGTAAAAGGCACACCAAAGTTTTCAGGAAGGCTAAATATTCCCAGTCAGCAATAAAAATAAGTTTGCATTTCCAAGAAAAAGAGCTTCTCAGCTGAGCCAGATCTGTGGAATTAAGAGAAAAAAAAAAAAGGTGTATAGTTAACATCTTTTCCAGATGTTAGCACAGAACCAGAGGGCTTTTTTTCCCTCCCACATAGCAAAAACACCTGGAAATATTAGGAGTCTCTGGGATGAGAAATATTCTTTCACTCTTCTGAATATTTCGGCAGTTCTAGTTGATGCTAGAAGGAAATTTTAGGAAAAAAATCTAGGAGTCATTTTCATTGACTTTAGGGGAAAAGAAACTTATCACATAAATATTATTTTTATGCCAATGAATAGACTTTTAATTCTTAAAGTGGTATTTAGCTGTTAATAAGCAGGAGGATGTAACTAGGCACACAAGTGGCATGGAGACTTAACCGTTCAGAGATGAATTGTGCTGCTGGCTTTGTCATCCAATAGCTGACGACTTTGGCCAGGTTTCTTAACCTGCTAAATTCTGTTTCCACAATGGCATGCTTGAAGGGAATATCAGTTTTCTCTAATGCTGAACTTCTATGATTATATTTTATGTGTTTGTCCACAGTGTCTTCTAGTAATAGATGAAGAACAGATACACATACACACACATGTACACGTGTGTATACAGATACACACATATATTATATACACATAAATTTATACATACATACATGTGTGTTTTATATATTTATATAATTTATATATAAATGTATATAAATATTTCATTTCCAACTCTAATATGTAAGTTTTATATGTATGTTTTATATTATATTTTAATATATAAAATATATATTTTAACATATAAAACATTTTAATATTAACATATATATTATATAATAAATATATAATATACACTATATAAAATATATATTATATATATTTTTAAATGTTTTTATTTTAATAGGTTTTTGGGGAACAGGTGGTGTTTGGTTACATAAGTAATTTATTTAGTGGTGATTTGTGAGATTTTGGTGCACCCATCAACCAAGCAGTATCCACAGAACAGTTTGTAGCCTTTTGTCCCTCACCCCATTCCTACTCTTTCCCCCCAAGTTCCCAAAGTTTATTGTATCATTCTTATGCCTTTGCATCCTCATATCTTAGCCCCCAACTTATGAGTGAGAACATACGATATTTGGTTTTTCCTTCCTGGGTTACTTCACTTAGAATAATGCTCTCCCATCCAGGTTGCTGCAAATGCCATTAATTCATTCCTTTTTATGGCTAAGTAGTATTCCTTTTTATGGCTAAGTAGTATTTCTAGTAGTATTTCTTTTTAGAGCTAAGTATATATATACATATATATATAGACACACATATGTGTGTCTATATATATATACTTAGCCATATATATACATGTATATATAGATATATATATATAGATATATAGATATAGATATATATATAGATATATAGATATAGATATAGATATATATAGATATAGATATAGATATAGATATATCTATATATATATATCTCTCTCATAGTTTCTTTATCCACTCATTGATTGATGAGCGTTTGGGCTGGTTCCATATTTTTGCAATTGCGAATTGTGCTGCCATAAGCATGTATGTGCAAGTATCTTTTTCTTATAATGACTTCTTTTCCTCAGGGTAGATACCCCGTAGTGGGATTGCTGGATCAAATGATAGTTCTACTTTTAGTTCTTTAAGGAATCTCCACACTGTTTTCCATATTGGTTGTACTAGTTTACATTCCCACCAGCAGTGTAAAAGTGTTCCTTGCTCACTGCATCCATGCCAAACATCCATGATTTTTTGATTGTGGTCATTCTTGTGAAAGTAAGGTGGTATTGCATTGTGGTTTTGATTTGCATTTTCCTGATCATTACTGATGTTGAGCATTTTTTCATATGTTGGTTGGCCATTTGCATATCTACTTCTGAGAATTGTCTGTTTACGTCCTTAACCCAGTTTTGATGGGATTGTTTGTTTTTTTCTTGCTGATTTGTTTGAGAGCCTTGTATATTCTGGATATTTGTCCTTTGTCAGATGTATAGACTGTGAAGATTTTTCTCCCACTCTGTGGGTTGTCTGTTTACTCAGCTGACTGTTCCTTTTACCATGAAAAAGCTCTTTAATTAAGTCCCACCTACTTATCTTTGTTTTTGTTCCATTTGCTTCGGGGTTCTTGGTCATTAAATCTTTGCCTAAGCCAATATCTAGAAGGGTTTTTCTGATGTTATCTTCTAGAATTTTTATAGTTTCAGGTCTTAAATTTAAGTCTTTGATCCATCTTGAGTTGATTTTTATATAAGGTGAGAGATGAGGATCCGGCTTCATTCTCCTCCATGTGACTTGCCAATTATTACAGCACCATTTGTTGAATAGGGTATCCTTTCTTGCTTTATGTTTTTGTTTGCTTTGTGGAAGATCAGTTGGCTGTAAGTATTTGGGTTTATTTCTATTCTGTTCCATTGGTCTGTGTGCCTATTTTTATACCACTACCATGCTGTTTTGGTGACTATGGCCTTATGGTAGAGTTTGAAATCAGGTAATGTGATGCCTCTAGATTTGTTCTTTTTGCTTGGTCTTGCTTTGGTTATGTGGGCTCTTTCTTAGTTCCATATGAATTTTAGGATTTTTTTTGTAGTTCTGTGAAGAATGATGGTAGCATTTTGATGGGAATTGCATTGAATTTGTAGATTGCTTTTGGCAGTATGATCAATTCCACAATATTGATTCTACCCATCCATGAGCATGGGATGTGTTTCCATTTGTTTGTGTCATCTGTGATTTCTTTCAGCAGTGTTTTGTAGTTTTCCTTGTAGAGGTCATTGACCTTCTTGGTTAGGTATATTCCTAAGGTTTTTATTTTTTATTTTTATTTTTATTTTACAGCTATTGTAAAAGGGGTTGAGTTCTTGATTTGATTCTCAGCTTGGTCACTGTTGGTATATAGCAGAGCTACTGATTTGTTTACATTAATTTTGTATCCTGAAACTTTGCTGAATTCATTTATAAGTTCTAGGAGCTTTTTGGAGGAGTCTTTACACTTTTCTAGGTATACAATATTATCATCAGCAAACAGCGACAGTTTGACTTCCTCTTTACTGATTTGGATACAATTTATTTTTTTCTCTTGGCTGATTGCTCCAGCTAGGACTTCTAGTACTCTGTTGAAAAGAAGTGGTGAAAATGGGCATCCGTGTCTTATTCCAGTTCTCAGAGGGAATGCTTTCAACTTTTCCTCATTATTATGTTGGCTGTGGGTTTGTCATAGATGGCTTTTATTACATTAAGGTATGTCCCTTGTATGCCGATTTTGCTAAGAGTTTTAATCATAAAAAGATGCTGGATTTTGTCAAATGCTTTTTTTTTGCATCTATTGAGATGATCATATGATATTTGTTTATAATTCTGTTTATGTGATGTATCACATTTATTGACTTGCATATGTTAAATCATCCCTGCATCCCTGGTATGAAACCCACTTGATCATTGCGGATTATCTTTTTGATATGCTATTGGATTCAGTTAGCTGTATTTTGTTAAGTATTTTTGCGTCTATGTTCATCAAGGATATTGGTCTATAGTTTTCTTTTTTTGTTATGTCCTTTCCTGGTTTTGGTATTAGTGTGATACTGGCTTCATAGAATGATTTAGGGAGGATTCCCTCTTTCCTTATCTTGTGGAATAGTGTCAACAGGATTGGTGCTTTATTTATATATTATATACAATAGATTAATAAACATATATATATCCTACATACATATCAGAGTTGGAAATGATGAAAACAAGTATGAGTCTTCTGCTAATAGGCATTCATATAGAGCTATTTTATATAGCATAAGTTTCCAGAAGTTACAAATATATTTCATTCATGTGTATTTTCATTTGAACTCTGTGCCAAGACCTTTCCTACTACACAGCCTGGTCCACTAGAGCTACATTCGGGAACCACAGGCAACGAACTAAATACAGGTTCCATAGGTGAAGAGAGATGCTCATGAGGTTGTGTGCTAGTGCCAGGGTCAAGAGACTCTGTCCTGAGCTGTGTAAGACACTAAAATGTGTTATGGGAATAATAATCACAGTATAAAAGCCCATATGAGAGCCCAAGCATTTTCCCATAATAATATTCAACTTATAAAACTGACATTATATGGATTTTGATGTAATTTCTTTGACCAAATTGCCATAAACATTGCCTTATTGTGATGAAAATTGTCCACAAAACTTTTTCATTTTCATAAACAGAAAATGAAATTTAGTCATAGAAATTTTTATTTGATATAATAATCTAGATCAATTACTAACAGTAAGATATGAATTAAATTTCTTTAAGGAAAAAAGGAGGGGTAAATAAGACCAGTAACCAAAAAAAAAAAAAAAAGAGTAGCTTGAGTGAGAAAAGTATTGAATGATAAAGCCAACAGCTTGTTACCTCCTCTGTGGGTAGCCCAGTCGATTACCACTTCTCCTATCACCTTCTGCCTTCCTCTTGACCAGGCAACACAATAAATTACACTTGCCTTTCAAGCTCTGGTTGACATGGTCAAGCAACTTGTTCCTTTAGTTACTTTAGCCCCTAAATCAGTCAGTTTGGCATTGTAGTGTCAAATGAAGCTTCACATTAAATAGTTCTTGAAAACCTAAATAATCTTGGAAGTGTCCTGGTGTACTGAAAGACTATTTAATACAATGGAAAGAAAATGCAGTTCATTGTTTTTTAATTGTCATGTTTTAAATTAACTGTCTTGCTAGGTCTATTTATAATTGATTGGATATAAAAGCAGAAAAAAAGAGCATATACTTCTTTCTGTTAATGAGAAACCTATACTATGGAACAAGAAGATATTAACTGGATGGTTTATCTTCTATATTTTTATTTTTATTGTGTTTATTATTCTAAAGAATTCTTTATAATGGCTTACCTAAGTTCTTTAAGATTGGTAAGTAACAACTAATAAAAAAAAATCAAGTCTATTCACTTTCATTGAGAACTTATGATGTATCAATTACTTTCCGTGCCATAGTTTATCAAATATAACCATCCATTGAGAGATTTTTCATCATTTTATGTACCACTGTAAAAGAAAAAAAATGTGGCCAACTAAACTATGACACGTGTTCTTATCAGTTAGATTTTAATTTTATATTTATTGAAAGAGATATTTTAGGCTTATTTAGAAGTATATTTTTTGTCATATCTCCCTATTACAGTTCCACATTGCTTAACAACAGGGTCTTCCCTGAGAAGTGCATCACTAGGCAATTTCATCACTGTGTGAGCATCACAGAGTGTACATACACACCCTGATAGCCTACCACGCACCTGGGCTGTATGGTATAGCCTATTTCCTCCAGGCTGCAAATCTGTACGGGACGTTATTGTACTGAATGCTGGAGACAACTGTAACACAATAGTAAGTATATGTATATCTAAACATATGTAAACATAGAAAAGAAACAGTAAAAATATGGTTTTATAACCTTAATGGGATCCCTATCATATATGTGGTTCCTTGTTTATCAAAACATCATTATATTGGCATATTATTATATAGAAATAAGAAGAAAACACAGCTGAAATAAATTGATTGAGATATTCCTAAAACTCCTTTGGAGAGTCCAACTATTCACTTTTCAACTGGGAATCGTATGACTGTGTTTTTCATATAATATATCACCCTCTGATTATATATTGTCCTTAAGTGCAGGTGATGCAGTTTTACTTAACACAACCTATGAAAGAAGCCAAATCCCTTTGGTGCTGAGCTCTTTGTAATTTCTATAGCTGCCCAATTTTTTATTCCAACTTCTAGAAGTTTTCTGAACTCAGTTGAGTCACCATGGCCCACTCGTGCTCAACCCAACTCACTTGCTCTGCTACTGTCTCAGAATTTTCTTGCAAGTTCCTGACACCAGTTTTGCAGATTTCAAAGTCAGAGCTTTGGATGTTTGTGCATCATCATGACTTACCAACAGAGATCGCAAAATGCCATTCATTGCTGTTGATCCAATTTCAAATTTGTCAAAAATGTGAACAAAATAATTGCCTCTTGGAATAAACAAGATGTGATATTTTATCTTGTTTAACTCATACAACAACTTCATGAGGTGGAAACACGATGCTCGCAAAAGTCAGGCATACAAACCAAGATAATCATGCTAGTAGATTATAGAGAAAGCATTGTGCTTACAGTCAATTGCTTCTTTTGGAACAGAATTGCCTTAGTTCAAAGAATAAAGATGGTAAAATTTATTCTGCACCCATCTGTTTTCCACTTCAGTTACTTCTTTCTCCTTCCCTGCCACGTGTTCTCAGGTAACTCAGTTTTCTTTGATTCATCTGGAACACTGGATCATCCCCATACCCTTCCCATAGCAACAGGTACGTGCCTAGACTCATTCAGTTATTCTTTCAAAAAAAATTCAGTGTACATCTATTAAGTACTATCAAGACTGACACCAGGTTTGCAAGACGATGAGAAATACACACAAGCCAGACAGACCCGAGGAATATTTCTCACAATCTGCAATATTTCTTATGATTACCAAGGTGGTTTCTATTCCATTACAAATAGTCTATGATACTGTCTGACTAGCATCCATAATTTGACATTTTGCACTTAGCCATAAGAAGAAAAATAAAGCTATATAGTGTAGAATTCCCTTCAGAAAAGTACTTGTTAACCAGCTGGGAGGAGTAGGGTAGGCTGAAAGCCACCAGCTGTTCACCCCTTCAAAAACAGGTTTGAACCAAGGTCACGATACTCAGGATGGTCTGTCTCTGGCTGTACAAAGCAGTGATCTGAGGGTCCAGCCATTTGAGCCAAACGTAGTATAATCTTAGGGCAATCATGGATCAAGGGCCTCCCACAGGGCTGGCACAGAAGCAATGTCAGGTCAGCACAGAAGTCTGATGGCTCCCCCTGCCCAATCTTGCTTCTTCCTTTTCCCAGCAAACCTTGTGTACTCCTAATTCCACCTCAACACTTGTTTCTTGATCTTCAAAAATCTTGCTTTTGCATCTACTGGAAATGCCCTTAATTCTCCATGTACTTAAATCTTTCACATTTTTAAAGACCTATTTAGTTCAATGTCTGATCAGTGTCATTCAGCCCATATGGATAATCTTCACAGTCTCAATTTATGTTGAACTTATAATGACAACTAGTTAATTTTTGCACTGCACTGTAACTGCTTTATATGTGTTGGCTGTATTTTCTCAGAATCTTGAAGGCAACTGCCATGGGTAGCAGACATGGCTGCTGCCTTGTCCAGGTTCCCCGAGATTCGCAACTTCTGTTGGTGTAGGTGGGATGCACCAGCTCCTGTAGAACTTCAGGTCACTGCCCTCAGACTATCGAGCCACTTTGTCAACAAATGCAGAGTCAGAAGTGCCTGAATGTTTATTTTTATTCCCCCCTCCTTATTTACCCTCCTAAAGCTATTAACTAATGACTGTTGGGTGAAAAACTGCAAATCTGCCTTAGGTTTAGACAACTCTGAGGTGTAAGTTATAATTTAGAATCCCCGAACATAATCATGCTAAGTTCCGGTCCCTGTGGGTCTTGTGCCTAAGACTGAACAGTTCTCTTTTCTACCTCCTGTCCTCCTTCCACTTCAATGTCAGTCTCCCCTGGGAGCACTTGTTTTAAAATCGCACACAAATATTCATCTCAGAGCCTGCTTCGGGGAAATTTAAACAATGATGAAATATCAAATAAGAAAACCATTATTTGAGTCCAAAAATTTAGTTACAAAGATTACACCAATTGTTTGATGTGATAAAAACATAAAAATCAGATCATGTCTGTAATTTTTAATGTTATACAGCATCATGAAAATTTATAACTAAAACATTTTTATAAAATAGTTTTCACTGAAGATTTTTATTTAAGAAAGGCAACAACATTTTCGGTATTATTTAGTTATCATCCTGCCTGGAAGTAGATAATAAAGCCAACAGCCTCTTAGGGTTTTTCCAGTCCAACAATGTGAGAATGTTTTGAAGGCTAATGAGGACATATTTATTCATCATCATCCTCTATTTTATTTTCACACTAAAATAGGAAGCTTTGGTTCCCTGGTGGTTTCATAATTAGACATTATCATGGCTGTGTTTTGAGACTGATTTCTGGTCAGGGAATGGAAAATTTTTAGTTCCTAATATAAAAATATTTGACTGTCTCCCTAAAAATATCCATTGCATCAAAGGGACCATTATTCATACAAAGCACTTAAAACTTGAACAATTGAATTTGTGAATTAATTGGTAGTTAATTCATTAAGCAAATACAGATTTAGCTCCTTCCTGGGTTAAAAAAACAAAAGTACAAGACACAGAAAAATAGACTATGTAAAGCCTTATAAGGCCCTCTTTTTCAGAGCCTCAAAATCTAAATAAGAAGATATATGCTAATTACCATAAAAGACAGTATTGAACCAAGATGAGGCCAAATTAATCCTTTGGAAAATATTAATGTAGAATAATGTATCCGGCCAATGAATATATTTCCCATATCTTTTACTCTTTAATAGTCTTACGTTTTGGTAGAGTCCAGCTGTAAACATCTCAAAACCAATTGTGTAGGTTATCACTGAGGTTAATGAGTTTCAATGGTTTTGGTGATAAATCACAATGCATATTTCTTAGAGAAATATTTTAATTACTTGATGTGGTTCCAAATAGCTCATTTATTCCCTTGATGATACATCTTTTCATTTTTCATCTTTTCTCTGAGGATAGGTGTCTTTCATGAGCAGAAGGGCTGATGAGTTCTGAAAGCTCTATGCTAGCACACAAGATACAATGACTTGAGAAAGTCACATGAACCTCACTTAAACTTCTTAAGGGAAACACAGCCACAGGAGACATTGCCACAATGGCACTGGACTTGAAGATTTTTGTATTACTCTCCAGGCCAAACCACAAAGCAGACTACATCATCATCACATTCACTCACATAACTGAGCAAGGCTAGGACAAAAATGTACATATCTCGCTTTAAATTCATGATCAATTATTTCCAGTGGTTTCTTTTTTAATATTTTATTTTAAGTTCTGGGATACATGTGCAGGACGTGCGGGTTTGTTACCTAGGTGAACGTGTGCCATGGTGGTTTGCTGCACCTATCAACCTATCACCTAGGTATTAAGTCCCATGTGCATTAGCTATTTATCCTGATGCTCTCCTTCCTGGGTTCTTAAGATTTCTAGCAACCACCCACAGTCCAATCCAGCTTCTCCTCCATTCTTCTAGTTGACTAATGCATAACTTTCTTTTCCCCAAACCTCCAACACATCTTTTTTCAATCCTCACCTTCACTTAATGAGTTTCTTCCTATTTCACTGACATAAAATGAAATCAATTAGAAGAAATTTTCATAAGCCTTTGCCAGCTAACTACCCACTCCCTGCCTTTAGCACCTTGCACTCTGCCTTCTTTTCTGCTAGTGTGAATGAGTGGATGAATCACCTGCTTTCTAGTGCAGGCCAGCCCTCCTTTGTCCACTGGATCCTATCCCACTCCTCTCCACAAGGGCAATGCTTTCTTTATTTACCAGTCTTTGCATTATCATGTTTTGTCTGTCCACCAGTTCAGCATAAAATGTACTGTTATGTCTCTCAACTGTAAAAAAAAAAAAAAAAAAAAAAAAAAAAATTCTTTGATATACTTCCTTCTTCAATTGTCACATCATTTCTTTCTTTCCATTTATAGCAAAACTCCTTTAAGGAGTTGTTTATGCAGAGTGTCTCCATTCACATCTCCTTGGCCTGGAAACTATTGTATGCCCTATGCTTGACCGTGGACCACTTCTATGTTTCTATATAGAAAAGAGATTTCCTAGGTGATTTTACCCAGTTTCTAGGATTTAAACACCATCTCTATGCTGAAGACTACCAGATTTATAACTCACATACACTCCTATATGACTATTTCTATAAATGATATATTCATATATATATGTATGTACACACGTGTATATACATACATACTTCTATCTTTTGCGATATGTCTATATTACAAATGCTACTCAGAGTCTTCTCTTGGATATCTAACAGGCATCCAAAGTTTTACATGTCAAAACCAAGCTCTTGTTTTTCCCCTACCGCACATCTAAACCTGCTCCTCCTATAGCCCTCTCCATCTAAATAAATCATAACTTCATTTTTCTAGAGGCTCAGGCCTAAAACCTCAAGGGTGCTCTTTGATTCCTCACAGTCCACATACTCTCTCACTGCCCACACTCTATCCTTCAGTGATTCCTGTCAGATCCTTTGGAAACAATTTTGCATCAGCGCACATCTCACCATCCCCACCGCTCCCACTCCAACTCAACATCTGCTCTTGCCTGAATGGCGGGAGACAGCTAATCAGGTCTCCCTGCTTCTGCCCTTATTCCCCTTAGACAATTTAGCCAGAATGATTCTTAAGGCATTATTAGACCACCGTGCTCTTTTGCTGAAAATCTTTTCATTTCTTGGGGAAACATTAAAAAAACAAAGTTTTTTGAATGACCTACAGCCATTCCATGACCTGCACCTCACCTGCTTATCTCTGCACCCCATCTCCTGCTCCTCTCTCCCTTGCTCACCTTATTCCACTCACATGGAGCCCTTTACTCTTCCTTGAGATTGCTGGATGCACTTTAACTTCAAGTCCTTTGCACTCTGTGTTCTCTCCACCCAGAATGTCCTTTCTCCAAATATCTGTAGACTCCCTCTCTTTACAAGCATATATGGTCATTTATTTCATTTCAAAGAATATAAGACATATAAATAAGACAAAAATGTCTTTCTTGTTAATACATTAGACAAGGCTATTTATTTTATTTAAGTTAATGTGCACTTCTAAATCTCATTTGTATCCATTGGATCACGGGGTGCATCCAACTGCTGGTAATTGAAAACCTAGTAAAAGATGGTATAAAACTATTTCACAACACAATAAGTCTCCCAGCAGGGAAATTTCAGGTTAATTTTAGCAGCTTACTGTTGACCTCATGGGGCCCAGATTCTTCCTCTGTGTTTGCCCCTCATCCTCAGGCTGTAGGCTTTGGTCTCAGACTTGTCCCTTCATTGTTACCAGATGGCTGTGTCCAGTCTAAACCTCACCAACTCATAAAACTCACTCAGAATATCCTCTGGGAACTAAAGCGTGTCTCTGACTTAACTTTCCTTTTTAAGAATGAAAAAGGTCTTTCTCAGAAAGTCTGATCCCTCTACCTCACAAGCCTTGTTGAACAAAATTGTGTCATATGCCTATGCCTAACACAACTACTGAAGGTGGAAACAGCATTAACATGGCTGTTCATTTGAGTTGGTGATTGGCCCTTGCCCTGAGCACATGGCCAAGGCGAGAGAGAACTAATTGGTCAGACAACCACCAATGTCTACTAACGTGTTTTTAGAGGGAATTTTGGATAAGAGTCTTATTCAAAACTCTTAAGACGACTTCTACATGAAATGTATGAAACCCATATAAGAGAAAATACATCAATATAATGCAAATTATCAAATTAGACTTCAATGAAAAGGGCTATGCCATTCTTCTAGACAATAACAAAGATGTCAGTTACAAAGTAATTCAAATGCTTAATAAGATGCCACTCAAAATCTTGAGTCTTATCAAAAATTCCCTCTAAATACACACTAGTAGAGTGTGTATTTAGAGTGCAGACACTCCAAAGCCTATAGATTTGTCAGTATCAGGTTATTTTTCTCCTATAGGCAATTTGACTTCTCCAAATTTATATTCAACAGCGATAAAGAAATAGATGTTGAATTCTACTATTTTCTAGTCCTGTTCTAGGTTCTAGGGATACAGAAATGAACAAAATAGGTCTCATGTATGCGCTAAAGGAGCTGACATAAGTTGAAGACTTTTTTGACCTAGTGCTGTTTACTTCTGACAATTTTTATACATAACAGGATTGAAATCTCTCAGGAAATTTCTTCTGTGGAAATGATTCACCATAACTCACTCTGTGGTACTCATTGGTTGAAATTATAATGGATATGAAGGTGGTTAATATGGTTTCTGCCAATCATTCCACATCCCCAGGTTCATGCAAACCTCAGGCAAGCCTATGGTCTGGGAAATAGTTTTTCATTAGAGGTAGACCAATGTTAAAACCATTCAAGAGAAAAGAAAGTGTATCTTCTTTTATGCCTCACATGAAGATTGGCAAAGTAATAGCAACATACATGAATCCAGAAGGAACTAAATACTTTTAGAATTCTTAAGAGTTCAGAAATGTAGCCAAATACAAGATAAACGTACAAAACTAGATATTTTATCTATGTAAAGCAATAACAAATTTGGATATATAATAGGGAAAATCACAGAGCCAATGGTTATCCAAATATTTAAAACTTTTAAGAATGACTTCTGCATGAAATGTATGGAGGCTTTATAAGAGAAAATACATAAATTTAATGCGAACTATCAAATTAGAACTCAATGAAAAGGGCTATGCCATCTTCCTAGACAATAACAAAGATGTCAGTTACTCACACAGGGTAACTCAAATGCTTAATGAAATGTCACTAAAAATCTTAATATGTCACTTTTGTGGATGGCATAAAATGGTTTTCCAAAATTAATTTGCAGAAATAATTACAATATGACTAATACATAATAGAAAAGAACTATAATAATGGCAGTTGGCAAATAAGACTTTTTCTTTTAACTATTTAAGTGCATTTTATGGGGAAGATACTTAGAATAAATTTTGTGTGAGAGTTAACATTTACATCATACCACAGAAAAGATAAATCAAAATTAAACCTTATATTCTAAATACAGTAAATGTTAATGGTTATGATGAAATATTTGGACAGCTATTTTTTTCAAAATAAAATAACCTAAGTCTTCAGTTGATACCAAACTCTAACTAAATTCTAAATGGAACAAAGGTAGATATAGATCTATAAATATAGATATATTGATACATGTTGATAGCATAAAAACAAAGGGAAAAACCACAAAGGAAAAGGCTAACAGAGTTTACTGAACTTTTGATACATCACAAAAAAAGTAAAACCTATACTAAATGGGAGAAATATTTATAAAATTTATGAAGAAAATTATTAACAATTCCTAATTTAAGATTTTGAAAACAGTTTTTCACTAAAAGTCTACAAATGTTAGAACCACTGAAGAGAAAAAGTATATTCTTCAATGTATTATAATAAGCTTGGCAAAATAATAGCAACATATATGTCTTCATATACATAATTTGTGTATATGTATAAATGCGTACACATTTACACATATATATAGCAACATATATCTTATCAAATTTTACAAATTGATAATAAAATGTTAGTTTTCCAACAAAAAAAGCAAATTGTAGAAAAAGGTCGTAAAAACAAGAAATACATTAAAATGTAGTTCAAAAGTTCAAACTCACCAGGTAAGCAAAAAAAGGTAAAATAACAAAACAATGAGATATGATTTTTCATCATTTCAACTGGAAAGACTATAGACTATAACACTGAAGAGGATGGGCGAGGCAGGCTCACAGTGCACCGCTAGTAGACATGCAAACTAACATTCTGGAAAGCCATCCACACATGAGCTCACTATATCGGATTGTGCAAGTCATGCTCTGCACAGACACCTGGCTGAGGGAATGCATGGGGCTGAAATCCAGGCCTTGCTATATTTTCTGCAAGCCATAATCCCTGACATGTATTGAGTCACCCCATAATAGAGGGTGCCGTTTTCTTCACAGAAAGGCTGGACTACTAGTGGCTCCATCTAAATATGCACAGAGCATACCTTTTGCTACAAGTGACTTATAGGGAATACCTCTAAATTACCCTGGTAGATTGGCAGAGACTTATGTACAAAAGAGATGCTTATTTCTGCAGTAGCTTTTGCTTTGATACCAAAATCCACTTTTCTATAAACATTGTTCATTGAAGATTTAATTCCAAGTGGCCTATCAAGATATCCAGTTAAATCATGGTTTTCTATTGACCATCTCACAAAAAGACTTGCTGAGTAAGCTATGGCTATATTCATGTCATAATCATATGTATAATTTCATTTACTCAATAATAATGTCAACATCAATATTCATAATATCACATATTCAAAAAGTAACTATTGCACACAGCATATACAAGATCTCTTTTGAGGGAGAGAATATAGCAGTGAACTAAACTGACAGAAATCCCTACTCTCAAAGAGCATATATTTTAAATTTTAAAAAGTAAAACTATGGGAGTAGAGAACAAATCCTCTGAAATAATATGCTTTGTACTGTTTATGCTTTCTTCTTCCAGTGCAAGGTACACTCTCTTCTACAACTGACTTGCATGATTGGTTGCTCTCCTGTTTAAACTATTGACAGATGCCCTTATTTGCCAGACTCAAAGTGTAGCAATTTATTTATTTTTAGCTGTAATTCTAATTTGCTATTCCAACATTTCCATAATAATTCCATTGTGCTACATCAGTCCTGCATTTCTAAAACTAAAACACTAGTCTATGTCCTTAAAAGACAGGACCCCAGACTGCAGTTGTTCCATTATTCATTCAATACATATTTTTAAATGCCTAGTATGTGCTAAGCACTGTTCTGGGTGTTAAGGATAGAGCAAATGGGTGAAACAAACAAAACCCCTGCCCCGATGAACCTTCTATTTCAGTGGTGTAGACAATGAGCAAGATAAGTAAAATATAGAGAATGTTGGGAATCTAAAAGAACTAAGGAGTAAAGATTGTTTTAAACGAAAAAATAAGAAATATGGATTGGGGTGATGGCATTTTAGATGGGGTAGACAGTGAAGGTTTGACTGGGAAGTTAATATACAGGAAGTGAAGGACTTAAGTGAACTAATGCAGAAATAAGAAACCAAAACAGAAAACTGCATGTTCACACTTATAAGTGGGAACTAAACATTGGGTACACACAGACAGAAAGATGAGAACAACAGACACTGGGGAATACAAGAGGGAGGAAGGAGGGAGGGGGATAAGGGTTGGAAAAAACTACTTATAGAGGCTGGGCACAGTGGCTCACATCTGTAATCCCTGCACTTTGGGAGGCTGAGGTGGGTGGAACACCTGAGGTCAGGAGTTCAAGACCAGCCTGGCCAACATAGTGAAATCCCATCTCTACTAAAGATACAAAAATTAGCCAGGCGTGGTGGCTCACACCTGTAGTTCCAGCTACTTGGGAGGATGAGGCACAAGAATTGCTTGAACCCGGGAGGTGGAGGATGCAGTGAGCTGAGATCGCGCCACTACACTCCAGCCTGGGTAACAGAGTGAGACTCAGTCTCAAAACAAAACAAAAAAAACTACCTATAGAGTACTATACTCACTACCTTGGTGGCAGATACATTTGTACTCCAAACCTCAGCATCATGCAATATACCTTTGTAACAAACCCTCACATGTTCCCCAATTATGAAATAAAAATTGAAAAACAGCCCAAACAAGTGAAGGATCAAGTGAGCTCAAAAGATTTCTGAGGGAAGAGTACTTCACAGGAAAGGCTAGATGCACAGGCCCTAAGGTAGAAGCATGCCCCATAGTTTATGGGGCTGCAAGGAGGTGAAAACATCTACTCAAGTATTTTGTGAAAGATTCAAAGAAGTGTCCAGTGACTTCTGTTTCTGGAGAAAAAGTGGTCTAGATTTTCTGGATAAGCTTCCTGGTAAATATAATTATAAAAGCTAGACTAAATATTAAAAATTTTAATTCTTCCTAAAAGCATACAAGAGCTGATAAGACAGTCAGCAATCATCAGGTGAAATGCAGGCAACAAGAATAAATACTGGAATATAAGCAGAGGTTGAAGGCATTTCTACCATAAGGGAATTTTCTATCCAGTTTAAATTAAACTTTAGCAAAAGAAAAAGCTATAAATCTTCCATTGGATTCCATAGACGTGAGAAGTCAGAGGACCACAAGATTTGCCTTGAAGCTGAGCACAAGGAAGCATTGTCCCCAAGGATTTATAACTAAGAGCAAGCACTAGCACAGATTTTTAGACAAAATGCCTTCCCATAGGTGACACAAAAAATCACATGCCATGAATTTTGGTCATCCTTGTACTATGGACTGTTGGTGTCTTTGGGTGTCTGACAAAAGCAGACACCAAAAACAAATCCTCCCTAATGAAACCATTTTCATCTTAAGTCTCAAAAATTTTTGTAAAAGATTTTTCAGAGACCACTTGTTGAATAAATAAGCAACACAGAGAGAAAATTAGACACCATGATGAAGAATCTTCAGAAAAAATTAGACTGCAAAAACAGATCCAGAAAATATTTAGACTTTGAAATTGCCAGACATATAATATAAAACAACTGTATTTATTATGTTTAGGGCACAAATCAATAAACAGCAACCTAAAAATATCTGTAGGAAATAAAAAACAGCTAGCCACATAAAAAATCAAATAGCATTTCAAAAACTAAATAAATATTTGAAATTAATAACTGAAAAGACTGGTTTAATAGCTTTCCAGATGCAGCAAGGTGTATAAGTGAACTGAAAAACAGGTCAGAAGAACTATTCAGAATACATAATAAAGGAACAAAGGAAATACGGATCCATAGACACGAAGGATAAAGCGTGATGGGCTAATGTACATAAACTGGAGTCCCAGGAGAGAACAAGCAGAAGAAATAATTAATACCAATCCATGAGTTCCAAGTCTAATAAATCTCAATTAGAACAGATAAAAAGACATCCACACATAAATCCATCATGGAGAAATTCCAGGAAAACAAACACAAAGAGTAAATATATATATAGAAAAGATAGATCAATAGAAAAACATATAGACTGAGCACTGACTTCTCAAAAATAGAAACGTTTGTGGCTGGGAGCGGTGGCTGACGCCTATAATCCCAGCACTTTGGGAGGCCGAGGCGGGCAGATCACGAGGTCAGGAGATCGAGACCATCCTGGCTAACACGGTGAAACCCCATCTCTACTAAAAATACAAAAAATTAGCCGGACGTGGTGGCGGGCGCCTGTAGTTCCAGCTACTCAGAGGCTGAGGCAGGAGAATGGCGTGAACCCGGAAGGCGGAGCTTGCAGTGAGCCGAGATCGCGCCACTGCACTCCAGCCTGGACGACGGAGCGAGACTCCGTCTCAAAAAAAAAATAGAAACGTTTGTTAGTTTGTTAGAAGATGCTGAAGTGGTATCTTATATTCAATGTGCTGAGATAATATAAATGCTAAACTAGACTAGGAATTTACTATATCAGGTCAAATTCATGTTTCAAGACTTAGTAATTAATGACATTATCAAATAAACAACAAAAAAGGAACTATTTGCCACCAGCAGGTTTTCTCTAATGGAAATTTGGGCAGATAAATGATCAAAATACTAAATCAAAAGACAAACATGCACAATCAGAAGTATATCAAAAATTAGGATTCAGAAAGGTTGAAAGTAAAAAGATAAAATGTTAAAGTTTAAATCATAGGGGGAAAAAAAGAAGTTTAAAGAATAGAAAGTGAAAAAGGATGAAAAATACACAGCAGAAGAGACCTGGGGCAGCTACACTAATATTACTTTAAAGAAAAAAGCATTACCAGGTGTATTAGTTCATTCTCATACTGCTATAAACAACTACCTGAGACTAGGTAATTCATGAAGAAAAGAGGTTTAAATGACTCACACTTCTGCAGGCTTAACAGGAAGCATGATTGGGCAGTCTCGGGAAACTTACAATTATGGCGGGAGACGAAAAGGAAGCAAACACCTTCTTCAGATGGTGGCAGGAGACAGAACGAAGGTGGAAGTGCCACACACTTTTAAAGCATCAAATCTCGTGATAACTCACTGTCACGAGACCAGCAAGAGAGAAATCTCCAGCCATAATCCAATCACCTTCCACCAGGCCCCTCCTCCAATTTGACACGAGATTTGGGCGGGAACAAAAATCCAAACCATATCACCAGATATAAAGTCACTTTGGAATGACCAAAGTTTTATTTCATTGGGAAAATATAGCAATTTTAAATTTGTATGCACTTTGTAACATCGCCTCACATCATATAAAGCAAGACTGACAAATATAAATAAAGATAAACCCTCAGTCATAGTGGGGGATTTTAATACAAACTTTTCAGAAACTTATAAATCAAGCAAACAAAAATTAAGATGCAAAAATATTGAACTTCATGATCAGCACATAGAAGACGACGCTACTGAGCAATCAAAACTGCACAGGGCATGCTCCTTCTAAATATATGGGGAGATGGAGTTCAGCTTCAGCCTGGACCTCCAGGGAACTCTGGAGAAGAATGACACACAGAGCTGGTCCACCTGGAGGCAAGAGGCCTGGCTTTTGTACAAACATGTCCATTTGTCACTGACATCAGACTGCCCCTGGGTCAGGGTGGGATTATACCGACCCATGTAAGACATCTGCTGTTCAGAAGAGGGCCATTCTCTGGGGAAGGGGACAGTTCTGAGAAGTTAGCAGTCATCCTAACACAAGTTGGGTGATAATTGCACTGGCCTGTTAGGATCTGGGTGTGGTGTCAATAGGATCCAGCACTGTCTACCTCTTGCTTCTCAGGCTACTCAGATCTACTTGCTTCTCTAAGTTTTTTCCATCCAGGGACAATTTGTCCAGGATCTTTGTTGGTCCTCATTTCTGGGCAATGTGTAAGAGGAGAATTACTGAAATGAACAACAGCCACTGCTGCTACAGCTGGCCCGAACTCAGCAAATGATGCTCATCCCCTCTCTTATTTGGATCCCTCTCCCTCTCGGCTGGTGTCTCATGGAGTGACCCAGCCCATCAATCCTGAAGGGTCTGAGCCCCTGGTTATCATGTACTTGCTAAGATATTTTATGCAATAAATGCGTTCTTCACGGTTATTTTTGGAACCAAAGCTTTACTCCTATCTTGTAGCAGCCTTTATTGAAATGGTCAAAATATGCTTCATTTTGTTGCTGAGTGATTCACTTGAAACTTGACCTTTGTTTTTAGAAATCCACCAGTTCCTTTGGGCGATTGGCTCAGCTGTGGCTCAACACAATGAGGCCTCTGTTTTGCTCCCAGCACGAGTGCTTAATTGGCATTACTGTTTACTCCTGATTTCACAGGCTTCCTTTTGTTTTTTTTTCTCTAAAACCTAGTTTCCTCTGAAAATATAATTCTAAAGTACAACAAAACGGTGATGTAGAAAATATTTTTGATTAATCTGTAAAGTACGCACAGTGTGAATATCACACCTACTTCTCCACCATAGGATTTTCCAAGTCCAGTGTGTCCTTCGTCATCTCTCCTATGTCATTAGGCGGTTAATTTTCCATAAGAAAAATCAATTGCATTTCTTGCCCAAAGATATTTCTGCCCAGTATAAACATCACAGCTTCTGTCTCTTTGAGGTTTAATAGCATCTCTCTATGAACTTACCCTTATTTTGTGTTGATGGGTATACGAAGCCTGTCTCCCATTCACAGCTGATTTCAATGACACAATTAAAGGCCATATGCCAACCTTTCAAAGACCTCCACTCTGACTTAGCAGATGGATTTTTACCACCTACTTGCGCTCACCTGTTTTTAGTGCTTCAGATAACACAGCTACAGTGTAAGTGCGGGGTCTGTAGGGGTTGCAGAACTGGTCCAGATGGTGGTTGGAGCACACAGACTCGCAGGACAGGCAGGAAAGTAGGCAAGTCCACTCTGGCCTGTTAGGAAAGGAATGCCTGTGCATAGGTCCCAACCACTGGAACAGTGTTGCTCAGAAGTACGCCTGTTTTATAAAGAGGAATTCTCCATAGTTGCCTTTCCTACTCCAGAGATACTTAATGAGAACCTCTCTGGAAATAGTTAAGATGGCCCAGGTAATCCTTATTATCAGAGAAGTCTGAGGAACATCGCCCTTAGGAAAAGCTATGATGTGCAGTGTCTTTCAATAGCTTGAAATATTTAATTATGAATAAATGTTTTGTGGTTGCTTAGAGATGCTGACTTACGAGAAAAGGACTTATTCAAGTTTTTCATCTAGAATATCACTGGCAAGTGAAGACCACCAACCCAGCAGTTCTTTCCTCAGTAGAAACTTATCACACTTGCTACTTCCCTCAAGATCCAAGACAGAGCTATGTAAAGTGAGATTGGTCTTTGGGGCTACAAAACTTAGCGACATCTCTTCTGGTATCTCTTTCCTTTCCCCAGAGACACTCCACATCATGTTTCCTGCTGGGAGATCTGGGAGGCAAACTGCCTTAAATTTTCCTATGCACTCCATTATCAAAATGCATCTATTCTGCCAAGGCTGGATTCTGTACAGGCACATCTCATTTTATTGTGCTTTGCAGATATTGTATTTTGTTTTTACGGATTGAAGGTTTGTGGCCACCCTGCCTCAAGCAAGTCTATCGGGGCCGCTTCCCCAACAGCACGTGCTCACTTTGTATGTCTGTGTCACATTTTGGTAATTCTCAATATTTCAGACTTTTTCATTATTATCGTATCTGTGATGGCAATATGTAATCAGTGATCTTTGATGTTACTGTTGTAATTGTTTCGAAGCATCATGAACCATGTCCATGGTAGAGAACCTAATCAATAAATGTTGTATGTGTTCTGACTGCTCTACCAGCTGGCTGTTCCTCCTCCTTTCTCCCTTTCCATGGACCTCTCTATTCCCTGAAACATGGCGATATTGAAATTATGTCAATTAATAACCCTACAATTTCTTCTAAGTGTTCAAGTGAAAGGAAGAGTTCCAAATCTCTCTCTTTAAATCAAAACCTAGAAATGATTAAGTTTAGTGAGAAAGGCACGTCAAAAGCTGAGATAGATCAAAAGCTAGGCCTCTTGCCCCAAACAGTTAGCCAAGTTGTGAATGCAAAAGAATAGTTCTTGAAGGAAACTAAAAGTGCTACTCCAGTGAACACATGAGTAATAAGAAAGCAAAACAGCCTTTTTGCTGATATGGAGAAAGTTTTAGTGATCTGGATAGAACATGAAACCAGCCACTACATTCCCTGAAGCCAAAGCCTGATCCAGAGCAAGGTCTTAACTCTCTTCAGTTCTATGAAGTCTGAGAGAGGTCAGGAAGCTGCAAAAGAAAAAATTGAAGCTAGCAAAGATTGATTCATGAGGTTTAAGAAAAAGAAGCTGTCTCCATAACATAAAAATATGAGGTGAAGCAGCTGATGCAGAAGCTGCAGCAAGTTATCCAGAAGTTTTTGCTACGATAACTAATGAAGGTGGCTATACTCAATGACAGATTTTCAATGTAGACAAAAAAACCTGCTATTGGAAGAGGATGCCATCTAGGACTTTTATAGCTAGAGAGAAGAAGCCAATGTCTGGCTTCAAAGCTCAAAGGACAGGCTAACTCTGTTGTGAGGGGCTAATGCAGCTGGTGACTTTAAGTAGAAGCCATTGCTCATTCACCATTCCCAAACTCCTAGAGCCCTTAAGAATTATGCTAGATCTACTCCACCTGTGCTCTAGAAATAGCACAACAAAGTCTAGATGGCAGCACATGTGTTTACAGAATGGTTCACTGGAATTTCTTTTTTCTTTTTTTTGAGACAGAGTCTTGTTCTGTCACCCAGGCTAGAGTGCTGTGGCACAAACACAGCTCACTGCAGGCTCAACCTCCTGTGCTCAAGCAATCCTCCTGCTTCGGCCTTCCATGTAGCTGGGATTACAGGCATATGCCCTATGCCTAGCTAATTGTTTGAATTTTTGTAGAGACAGGGTCTCAAACTCCTGGCTCAAGCAATCCTCCCTCCTTAGCTTCTCAAATTGCTAGAATTGTAGGCATGAGCCACCACACCCAGCTCTGGTTTACTGGATATTTTAAGCCCACTGTTGAGACCTACTTCTCAGAAAAAAAAAAAAAACGATTCTTTTCAAACTATTACTGTTCTTTGACAATGTACCTAGTTATCCATGAGCTATGCTGGAGAGGGATGAATGTTATTTTCATGCCTGCTAACACAACATTTATTATGCAGCCATTTTAATTCTCAAGTCTTATTAAGAAATACATTTTGTAAGGCTATAGCTACTATAGATAGTTATTCTTCTGGTGGATCTGGACTAAGTAAATTGAAAACCCTCTGGAAAGGATTCACCATTCCAGATGCTGTTAAGTACATTCCTGATTCATGGAAGAATATAAAAATGTCAGCTTTAACGGGGGCTTGAATAAACTTGATTCCAACCCCCATGGATGACTTTGAGGGGTTCAAAACTTTAGTGGAGGAAGTAACTGCAGATTTAGTGGAAATAGCAAGAGAACTAGAATTAGAAATAGAGCCTGAAGATGTGACCGAATTGCTACAATCTCAGGATAAAACTTAAATGGATGAGTTGCTTCTTATGGATGAGCAAAGAAAGTGGTTTCTTCAGATGGAATCTTCTCCTGGTAAAGATTCTGTGAACATTGTTGAAGCGACAACAAAGGGTTTAGAATATTACATAAACTTAATTGATAAAGCTGTAGCAGAGTTTGAGAGGAGTGACTGCAATTTTGATAAATGTTCTATGGTGGGTAAAAAGCCATTAAATGGCATGGCATGTTACAGAAAAATCTCTCATGAAAGGAAGAGTCAACTGATGTGGCAAACTTCATGGTTGTCTATTTTTAAGAAATTGCCACAGCCACTCCAGCCTTCAGTAAGCACCAACCTGATCAACCAGCAGCCATCAACAATGAGGCAAGACCCTCCTCCAACAAATAGGTTATGAGGGGCTGGGCACAGTGGCTTTTGCCTTTAATCCCAGCACTTTGGGAGTCCAAGGCAGGAGGATCATTTGAGGTCAGGATTTCAAGACCAGCCTGGCCAACATGATCGTACCCCATCTGTACAAAAATTATCCGGGCATGGTGATGCATGCCTGTAGTCCTAGCTACTAAGGAGGCTGAGGTAGGAGAATCACTTGAACCCAGGAGGCAGAGGTTGCAGTGAGCCAAGATTGTACCATTGCACTCCAGCCTGGGTGACAAGAGTGATACTCAAAAAAAAAAAAAAAAAGGTTATGACTTACAGAAGGCTCAGATGATATGATCATTTGCATTGTTTGGCAATAAACTGTTTTTAAGTTAAGATATAGATATATATTTTAGTATACAGTACAGTGTAAACATAACTTATATATGCACT
This sequence comes from Pongo abelii, assembly GCF_028885655.2. Lineage (NCBI taxonomy): Eukaryota > Metazoa > Chordata > Mammalia > Primates > Hominidae > Pongo > Pongo abelii. The sequence goes on along the minus strand of NC_071999.2, from coordinate 107,627,484 downwards.
GGAATATAAAAAAGAATTGTGTGACTTGCCTCATTGTGATATGTACTTTATTGCATTGGTCTGAAACTAAATTGCACTATCTTCCAGGAATGCCTGTACATGTAAATCCATGTTAGTGAGGCAACAAGCAGGAGATGCCTATTAGTTAGCCTGTTTACATTTTTAGGTGTGTATTCTAAACCTTAATTTTCCCTGCCCAAAGAGCATCTAAAAGTTCATCATAGCAATATTTGGTGACATGTGGGTCTTGAAATCACAGAACATAAACAAGTGTATACAGATTAAAACTAATCTTAATGAGAGTCTCAAAAAAATTAGAGTCTTGTGTAGTTACTAAAGCATAATCTACTCATAAATCAAATGAAACATAATTATGATTCAAGCAGAATTCTTCTCCAATTGATTCGGTGCCTGTATTTCCATAGAGCACATGACAGTCCCTCCATGGATTTTCAAATTTCTCTTTTAGCATGCCTATTGTTTTCTCAGTAACTCACCATGGTGTCCAATGAAATACTAATTTAAGGTGGAAATAAGCAGTAGGAACAAATGAGTTAGTGAAAAACAAATACCCTGTTTTCATCAAATTCTCACTGTCTTGCATTTCATAGCTACTTCATGTATTATTAGTCTGTTCTCATCCTGCTGATAAAGAAATACTGGAGACTTGTGTGATTTATAAAGAAAAAGAGATTTAATGGACTCACAGTTCCACATGGCTGGGGAGGCCTCACACTCAATGGTAGAAGGCGAAAGGCACGTCTTACATGGCAGCAGACAAGAGAGAAAATGAAGACCAAGAGAAAGGGTCTTATAAAACCCTTATAAAACCATCAGATCCCATGAGACTTATTCACTACCATGAGAACAGTATGGGGGAAACTGCCCCCATGATTCAATTATCTCCCACCTGGTCCCTCCTACAACACATGGGAATTGTGGGAGCTACAATTCAAGATGAGATTTGGATGGGGACACAGACAAATGATATCACGTCCATTCCAAAGCACTTGCAGGACCATGAACACAATTTCCTTTAAACCAAAGGTTACTACTATCTTGGTTGTGCATTGGCTTGGCTTCATCCTCTTTGTTGTAAAACTTTCTGTATTGACTGCTTTCTCTGTGTTTGACATTATCCTTTCCCCAATCTCATACTGTCAAATACAGATTTAATTGTACAGGCTCCTGCAAGCAAACACCTTCCAGGGCCAGGAATTGAAGCAGGCTGGGGACATGGAGGCAAATGGGAAGTATATGCCCACCTATGGGAGGCACAGGATGTCCCTATTGGCCCCCTGCCACTTGGGAATGCAGAACAACTGACCTGGCCGGATCTTCCTTTTTTTTTTCAAGACGGAGTCTCACTCTGTCACCCAAGCTGTAGTGCAGTGGCACAATCTCAGCTCACCACAACCTCTTCCTCCCAGGTTCAAGTGATTGTCGTGCCTCAGACTCCTACAGGTATGGTAGCTTACGCCTGTAATCCCAGCACTTTGGGAGGCCAAGGTGGGTGGATCACCTGAGGTCAGGAGTTCGAGTCCAGTCTGGCCAACATGGCAAAACCCCATCTCTACTAAAAATACAAAAATTAGCTGGGCATGGTGGCGGGTGCCTGTAATCCAGATCTTCCTATTTTTCATGATAAACTAAAATTCTTGTGGTTTTCAAATGTTGGTAATTGATCTTAATTTGTCAACAATATACATTGAGTCATACAAAACACACCTGAATTATATTCTCAGTTTATATTGAACCCACAGGCCAGCAATTGACTTTTACTGGATTCCAGCAATGAATGTAGTTACAGGACCAATTCAACCTGGAAAAGATATTGGTTCATCCTTTCTACTTTTACTTTGAGGCTGCAGCGAGCTATGATCACATCACTGCACTCCAGGCTAGGCAACGGAGATAGGCCTTGTCTCTAAAAATAACAAAAGAAAAGAGATACTGAGCAGGTAGAAGGGGTACTATGATATTTTGGACGTACCTGTTTTTTAAAATGATTGTCTACTCCAATAAACAGTGAATCCCTATGCATTATAGGATGAGTATCCTGGATTCCATGACTTCCTTGAAGCCCATGAATTCTCTGAGACTGTCTCCATCATCATTGGGATTGTTTGGCTCATAAGCATGAATTATAGAGACTTAACAGAGGTAGTTCAACCAAGGACAGAGAAGGGACTGAAATACCTGTTGGGTGAGGAGTGGCACTGAGATTGGTAAAAAATCACTGCCTTTACCACTTCAAAATATTATACATAAATGTTTAAATATTTCATTAACATAATTTTCTAACAGATAATTCGAACGAATTTCAAAGAATAATACACTATCATTCAGCTACCATATATATATAGCTATATATTTCAGTTTGTGAAATAAACTAGTATTTAGATCAAGCAATTGGGAGCCGCAACTAAAGATGATGAAACAAGTTGGTAAATACTTTTTCTAAGCAAACTGGTTGTAGACTTACCATTGTTTAAATTACTGTCAATTTTTTCTTATGAGGAGTGATTTCATCATTTGTTTAAAACCTAGCTTTTGACACAGTTTTTCTGAAGTCTTTAGAAATTTGAAAAAAATCCCACATGATTCTGTATTTCATGAAATACCAATATTTTAACATTTCCCTTTAAACAATAAAAAGTACTAATATGGATTATGAATGTGAATAAATTGTGAATGGACTTTTTAAGAAAGTAGCTTAATTAAATATCTGTAACCAGAAAATACATTTTTAAAATGTAGGTTTGTATAATTTTACTTCTATCCCTTGCCACATAACATTTTGTGATACACAAATGTTCTTTGTTTAGAATTTCTCTTGTAGAGAAAGCTTCATTCAGTTTTTTCTTTCCCTTTATTTATATGCCTGTGTGCATGATGTCTAAATCACTGGTCAGGAGTTCCCTGGGGATTTTCGTATCTGACTACATGGCAAGATTCCAGACCCAAAGTAAACCTTTCAGAGAGTGGGAATGAGTGGGAGGATGTCGCCCTGGGCATGGTGCTTAGGAGGCCAGATTTCCCTAAACCTGCTCTGCTGGGAGCCCTAGGAAGCCTCAGATGCAGTCTGCTGTCCAGGTATACTTACAGGGTATGGGGTGGGGGACTGTCAATTTCTGAATAGACTTTGTCTCATCCACACGACAACATATTTTAATTTTAAAGGCAAACGTCAACCTATTTAGAAAACTATAAGTGTGACTGATTCATTCATTATTTAATAACTCCGGGGTGAAACTTGAGGTGAACGGTTTCACCCTTTCATACTCAGGAGTGGAACTAGTCCTCATCCTCGGTACTGTGCACAGTCAGACCTCACGCTCGCACGCTGGGCTCCCGGCCTCCTGGCAGTGGACTTAAGTGTACCCCGCGTGCGCCCGGCCGACTCCTGTGCACACCGCCGCCGTGCTGTTGAGTACGAAAGACCCCCGAGAGGAGCTCGCAGATGACAGCCTAGCTGTTGCTGTGAGACTGACTGCGGGTGGCAGCCGGCAAGAAGGAACTGCCAGTACCGACCCTGGCGCTCCCCACCAACTGCGGCTCAGCCTCCTCTGCGGTGCCCGCCCTTCGGCATCACTGCAGCCCCTGTAGCAAAGCTAACTTTAAAAATTTAAATAAAATAATAATTTTTTAAAGGCCCGAAAACTCCGGCTCCCACCCCTCCCCCAGCCTGCCCGGCGGCGGCGGCGCTCAGTGAGTGACACGGCGAGCGTGAGCCGCGGCCCCAGCCGGGCCGAGCGCGCTGCCTGAGCGGAGCCGCAGTAGGTGAGGGGCCCGCGTCCCCGCCCGCCGTGGGCGCCGCGCCTGGCACTGATCCTGCCGGTCGCCCACTGTCGCCGCCGCCGCCGCCCGCGGGCACCATGACAGCTCTGAGCGCTGGGGTTACAGGTTGGTCACCGCCGCCAGTGCCCGGGAGGCTGCGGCGCGGCCGGCTCCATGCCCTGCGCCCGAGGCCCGGGATGCGCGCTCCTTGCGTTCCTTGGCCGGGCCGGGCCAGGACGGCGCAGGGGCGCTGGCGCTGCGAGAGGGGCTGCTAGAGGGGCAGCGGGCGGGGGCCCCGCGCGGGGGAGGGGTGGGGAGGGGGGCCTCCACCCGAGAGCGGGGCGGTGGGGTCCTTGCCGGCCTGGCCGGGGCGCGGGAGCCGCGATGCGCCCTCCCTGTTCCTGCGCGTAGGTGTCGGGGGCGCCTGCCGCGGGATGCCCCTGGGCTGGCTTGGGAAGCCCAGGGCCGGCGAGACCGCGGGCCTGCCCCGCCTGGGCATCTAGCAGGTGTTGGGGGGCAGGTGGCTGAGGACGAGGCCACTGGGCATCACTACAGCGCTGCACCTGCCCCCTCCGCACCGGGGCCGCTGCCTGGGTAAACCTCTGGGCCAACGCGCGGGTGGGGGGGGGTAGGAGTGGGCAGCCCGGCTCCAGCAGGTCTCCGCGGGGGCTCCGCGGCCTTGCCCCACCCCCATGCTCCTGTGGATTGCTCCTTGCTAAATGTCCCTTATGGTATTCATTGGCCTTGTTAAGCAGCCGTCATTAGGGTGGCCACACCGAACGCAAAACAGTGTCCTGCCAAGCAACACCATTTTGTCACTGAATCTTTAAGACACCAGCAAGGATGGCCTGGCTGGGATCCCTCGCGGGGCCCAGATCGCAGATCAGGGGTCATTTTGCTGACTTAATGTTCCTTTTTCAGGATGGTGTGAGGATGCTGAACTCAGACCCTTAGTGCTTGAAATACCTTAGGATAAATCTTTCAGTTTCAGGTACAATTTTTCAGACACTGTATTATTAAGGATGTGTGAATACACGCTCACTTTCAGGCCTCAGATGGTTTTACTCTTAATCTGGTGTTCGTGTGGTCATCAGCTAGGCCCGACTGCCCTGGTGGTGAAATGTGGGTTGAGGACCAGTGACCTTTGTGTTAGTAGTTGGTGGATAACACCTCTAATAGGGGATCAAAAATTAACAGGTGGCGATTTTGAAATATATATATATGTATATATGATTCATATGTTCATAACTACAACTGTGATTTGATATGGCCTGGGAGAGGAGCGGTTTCACTATGGTAGTTACCCCTGAGGCAGATGCATCTCAGGACTGGCTTTTTCAATTCAAAGATAAGGTTTCCACAGTTCTAAATAAAAATCATGGCTTCCCAAACATCTGCAACGAGAAACAGTTACTCCCTAACTGGTTGGCTTTCATTCTGTGTGCCTTTCTAGAGTCGATTTTTCGTTCTTCTGTAGTATACTTTGACCTAGCCACTGCTAAAACCAGACAGTGTAAAGACAAAATCCAGCTTTGGAGAAAAACTTAAAAAGTGAAAAGGTTCAGTTGGATCCTCTTCTGTGTTCATAGAAGACATAATCTGTTTGCAGAATAAATGTGCTGTCACTGATAAGGACTATGCTAAAATCTCTACAAAACTCTAGGAGAAAGCATGTCTCATAAAATAGTGGTTGTACACTTATAACTTTGGATAGGACTTGCAAGATATTCAAAGGAGAAATGTACTTTAAAAAAGTCTACTTAAAATAGTGTCATTTAGTTGCAATTTAGTGAACTGAAGATTTGAGTAGCATTTTCTTCTTCTTGGGTATGGCATTTCTTTGAAATGGTTTCCAGTTATTTTTTTTTATCATTCCTGCATGCTTTGTGTGTGCATGTATGTGTATACACAAATGTACACATTTGTTTTATCATTTATCAATGATGTTCAGATAATTTCAGAATTTCCATAGCTGTATAAATGTATCCCAGGTCAGTCACATGTGGATTTCAAGTTTGTGAATGAAAATTCACATCTACACCTCTATATCCTAAGATAAGCTAAGCACTGGGCCAGAAGCTGGGTGGTGAGTGAGGAAAAGAGATAAACTGAAAGCCTAAGAATCCTTCAGGAAAGACAAATATGTAAGCAGGTGGATATACAGTGAGATGTCTTATTTTCTAGTTTTGCTGTGGAAACTATGATAGTGAGCTTAAACGTATTAAGAATGGTCCCCAAGGCCACACACGATGGCTCATGCCTATCATCCCAGCACTTTGGGAGGCCAAGGCAGGCCGATTGTTTGAACCCAAGAGTCCAGACCAGCGTGGGCAACATGGTGAAACCCCATCTCTACAAAAAAAAAAAAAAAAAAAAAAAAAAAAATTTCACTGGGTGTGGTGGTGTACACCTGTAGCCTCGGTTACTTGGGAGGCTGAGGTGGAAGTATCGCTTGAGCCCAGAGAAGTCAAGGCTGCAGCAAGCTATGATGGCACCACTGTACTCTAGAATGGGCAACTGGGCACAGAGGGAGACTCTGTTTAAAAATAAAAAAAAAAGTCTCTGCCCCAAAATGTTATCAATATTTTAGAGCTTCACTCATGTTATACAATTCTTACCTGTCTCAAGGACCAGCACAAATTTTTATACCTTCAAACTCTATGCAAATGCTTAAATTTTTTTAATTGATTTTTTTGAATTTTAAAGTAACCAAAGTTGATAGAGATGATAGAATGATAGAGAAAAAAGAGTAAACACGTAGTTTTAATAACCAAAGACAGATGACCACAATATCTGTGTGTTTTTTGTAGTCTTTTTAAGGGCTTGACTTCAGGTAGTTGTAATCGTGGCATTGTACAAGTTTCATACTGTTTTTTTCCATTGAATATTTATTATAAATATTTAAAATATTTCTTTATAATTTTCTTACTTAAAAATTGTAAATGGCTATATAACACCATACCCAGTAAATACAGCCTCATATATTTAACCATACCTCTATCATTGGACATTTGCTGTTTCCAGTTTTTCATCATTATAAACAGTGTCCTGATAGATAGTTATAATGTAGAGATTTATTTCTATTTTATGTTTTTCAGTATAAATATCCAAATATGTCCATATCTGTCACCTATCTATCCGTATCTTCAAATTGGTTTCCTGAAAAATTCAGATTATAATTTATTTATAATAAATTTCCAGTAATTATATCTTTGAAAAAAGAAGTATCTGAATTATTATAGAGATATATTGTGTGTCTTTAAATTGATTTCCTAAAGAATTCAGATTATAATTTTGAATAAATTGCTTAATCTGCTTTTGAGGTAAATCTACCCTTTTACAAAAAGTGTTGGTGGATCACATTCCCTCTTTTACAGAAATAAAAGAAGGTAAGGTAACATAATAATTTGGATGTTTGACCTTTGTGCTATATAAAAACTTGACCTTTACAAAAATCACCTGAAAACCAGATGCTAAAATATACCTCTTAGAGTAAAGCCAAAATAGGAATACTATAAAAATTCAAAGCTGGAAAAAAAAAAAAAAAGTCAATGCAAGTTCCTTTAGAAAATTGGCTATTGTATTCAGGAGTCTAATTCTGCTTTTTGCTTTCCTTCTCAGACTTTAAGTAAATGATCAAAAGGGCTTATAGAGTGAGAAATCTGTACCCCCACAGGTAAAGGAAGAAGAAGATCTTTCTTTCCTAGGCTGCAGAATCCAAGGCTTTTCTGGTAGATTCAGTATAGATGGAACAGGACTGATGGGAAAAACTAAAGTTCAGTTCACAATTTCCTTTCTAAGAGCAGTGTACAAAGAATAAGGAAGAGAGACCCCAGAAGAGCCCCTTGGTATGAAGGAGTGAAGTTGAAAGTTGGAAGCAGGCTTTTGTAAAACAGAATTGCTTGTTTCTCCAGGAGGTCCCAGGGCAAGGCAGCCATACCAGAATATGTTCTGAAGACAGGGACTGACCCCACAGGTCCAGGGTGGGGGCAGGGGTGGGCCTCCGCAGCGGGAGTGGAAGAATTAGAAGTAGGATAGACCAGAACACTGAAGCCAAGAGAATCATTTATGAAGAGATCAAGAGTGAGAATTATTTCCAATTATGCAAAGAAAAGAGATGAAAAGAGGATGTTGTTTGTAGAGAGAATGATATAGATGGAAGACAGCCAACAGAGACACACCAATGAATGTTCTTCCTGACAGAGAGTATCACAGTGCATGGAACACAGCCATGTTTTAAAGTGAGATAAGATTCTTTTTTTCTTTTAGATTAAAAACAATCCAGATCTTCAGATGAAAATAGGTTATCATGTACCAAAACAATTAATAAAACTTAGCCAACATCTACATATAGCCTGATAAAAACTTTGGATTTTAAAACCAATAAAAAGAAAAATATTTCACCAGCATTGTGATCAAATGCTTCAGAAATTACTTATCCACAAAGAGAAAATTTTGATTAATGTTATACTTCCTCTCTAAAATTATCAGCAAACATAAAATAACGTCCTGAAAATCTGTAGTCCTGAAAAGTATCAGTAGACAATTCTCTTACATTGTAAATAAGTCAAAAATGAAAAATAAATAGGTGAAGAAATACATACTAGGCAAGTGATATCAGTAAAAGAAAAATGAGGTAGAAGTGTGTAAATATCAGAAAACAGTTCAAAAAATTGTTTGATTAAATGAGAAAAAAGACCTTAAAGTCATAAAAGTTGCTATCTTTAATACATTTATAACTACAGGCTTCCCATATATACCAATGATCAGAACATTATAGTATGCACAGTCAAAAGCATAATGCTGGCCGGGCGCGGTGGCTCACGCCTGTAATCCCACTTTGGGAGGCTGAGATGGGTGAATCACGAGGTCAGGAGTTCAAGACCAGTCTGGCCAACATGGTGAAACCCCGTCCCTGCTAGAAGTACAAAAAAATTAGCTAGGCGTGATGGTGGGCACCTGTAATCTCAGCTACTCGGGAGGGGAAGCTGAGGCAGGAGAATCATTTGAACCCAAGAGACAGAGGTTGCAGTGAGCCGAGATCGCGCATTACACTCCAGCCTGGGCGACAGGGCGAGACTCCGTCTCAAAAAAAAAAAAAAAAGTCTGATGTTTATTTTAGGGGAAATGGAAGGGGAAGCATGCCCATAGACTCAATATCTTTTTAAAGGGTTTTGTGACCTAAAATGGTATTGGGAGTCAGCATTTCTTCTTAAGAAGTACAAAAAAAAAGAAAAAAAAGAAAGAGGATAAAGTTTTAAAAATGAAAACATGAACGAATTCACTATGATGTAGATAAACTCTAAATCTGATAGCAAAAACTGAGAGCTACAGCATTCCAATCTGGGAGGAATATTGATCTACAGGTATCTTTAAGGTAAATTAGAATGCTAAGAAATTTGAATGATGACAAGGAGGTTAGTGAAGAAATGCACTGGAGAAATTGGGTATAAAATTCCAAGATTGAAGAACTGGAATCAGACTGCAGTAATGGAAATGAAGAGGTGGATGGTAAAGATATATCCACAAAAACTAATGCTACCACATCTTGGTGATAGAAGGAAGAGAATGAAAGGGAGTCCTGGGTTAAAAATAGTTTCCGATCATCAAGCTTGGGTGATTGTGCTATTGTATTCTATTAAGTCTACTTAAAAGAAATTGTTACTGCTTTATCTTTCAGTTAACAGGGTAAATCCTTTGCTTCATTCTCTTTTCTAGCGGTTTTATCGTTATTTTGAAATTCACATGAGATTACTTCCACAGGCCATGTCATTTTGCTTCCTTTCTTTGAAGGCATTGAATGCCAATTTAAAGGTATAGTCTAGACTAGAAAATCATAACAGAAACCCCAACAAAAACTCAAATATCTCAGTTATCCTTTTATAAAATGAAAATTTAATTCCTGTATACAATGCAAGTTAGTTATTTTAAAAGTAAATTCTGAAGATCTCTGAGGAAAGAATAGAATATACTGTATATACATACAATTATAAATCAAAATTTTTGTCTCAGACTTATATTTTGCCTGTGTTGCTTATAATTAGACTCTCTTATTCTTTTCCACACAGAGCCATGACTATGCAATGTGAACTCTCTAAGTGTTCTCTTCTGAGCATCTAGGCTAGTGATGCCTCATTAATTTGGAAACAGTGATGGGAGAGGTGTGCAGGGATCACCTGAAGATGTTTTTTAAAAAACACAATGTCCTGTTTTCCACCCTTAAAGATTCTGATTTAGTATGTCTGAGGTGAAGGAGGCCTCAGCTTGAGTGTCTTAATTAGCTTGGGCTGCTGTAACAAATAGCACAGACTAGGTGGCTTAAACTCCAGACTTTGGTTTCATACAGTCTGGAGACTAAGAAGTCCAAGATCAAGGTGCTGGCTGATTCCTGTGAGGGCTGTCTTCCTGGTCCACAGACCATTCAGCTGCCTCCGCTCTTCTTATAGATTCGCTAATCCCATTCATGTGGGCTCCACCTTCATGGCCTCATGACCTCCCAAAGGCCCCGCCTCCAAATACATTAAGGATAAGAGCTTCAACATATGGCTTGAGGAAGACACAACCATTCGGTTTACAGTGTTGAGAATGTTTCTGAACCTCCCTTGATAATTCATATATTAAGCAGTCTTTAGGAATTACTATTTTAAACCATCCCCTTCTGAGCAAATTTAGTGGCTTCATATTGCAAAATTAAACAACCACAAAAACATAATCTCCCTTTGATCTTCTGTTATATTTAAATATAGTAGCAAGTTTTGAAAACCACTGTTTTAAACCACCCACCTTCTTTATCTAACCTTTACAGATTCATATTATAAGATTAAACAACCACAATCAAAATAAGTATCCCCTTTCTGGTTTTTCATAATATATAAATGATAGTAGCAGCTCATCAAAATAAAATATCCAACACTGGATAATTAATATAGAGTAGGATATATACTCAGCACAGAGTAGGATGGTGGTGGCCAGGGGCTGGGAGGAGGGGAAAATGGGGAGTTGTTAATTACTGGGTAGAACGTTTCAGTTATGCAAGATGAGTGAGCTCTAGAGATCTGTGTTATGACATTGTGCCTGTAGTTAACATTTTATAGTGAATTTAAAAATCTGTTAAAACAGTTCTCGTGTTAAATGCTCCTACTACAATGAAACAAAAATAAAAATTACTGTGATGTAGGTGACAAAAATACAACCCAGTTCCCTCTCATACTGCTTGACAGTTTTAGTTTGGGCATGTAGGTGCAATGACAGTTTTAGTTTGGGCGCGTAGGGTGCAATGATAAACGGGCATTGGGGCATTGTGGCGTATACTGAATCCCTTTAGCAAACCCAATCACTTTTAAAGGCCAAAGAAAATTCAATTTTCACGATTAAAAAATAAAACAGAATCCTTGGAGAAGTAATGACAGTTTTGGAGTATTTCTAGAAATAACCAGAGAAAAATAACCTGCTGTTTTACTTTGGGATTTAGGAAATAGACTCATAAAAAGTGGGGAACCATCTTCTATTTCTAATCAGTACCTTGACAAAAGGAAAACAGAAGAGTTTGTTTTTGGAAATGGTTCTTTGAAACATTTGTTTTCCCCTATGTGGTCACCACCTTGGGTAGCCCTTGAAGTCTGCTGGGACTGGACCATGCATGCAAAATTCTGTTTTTTGCAGAGCTACATTATTTAGTGAGGGCCAAGATATAGATGAATGAGTACCCCAAAAGAAAAGTGGCAGGTGGCATTTGGAGAAGAGAGAGAGAAAGAGAGAGGCAGAAAGAAAAAGAGAAGGAAGAAGAAAGAAAACCAGGCAGCCAAATCAGGGCCTTGACTTTTGTACAAAATTAGATTGAAAATCAACCACAACAATCCTCTACCTGCAGGGGCAGGGGAGGGGGCCGCTGTTCTGTTGTGGAGACACACATTGCTGCTGTGATGCCCAGGGCGTCAGATTTTTGATGCTATCTTAGTTCTCCTGCTAACATGTTCTCTGCTGTGTTGCTGAGGGAGACGCAGGACTCCAGGCTAAGTTTAAGAGAGAAAACATAGAGCTGCTGCCTTTCCTCTGAGCAGAGGCCAGATTACAGGGAAAGATGCATCCAGCTCATTGAAGTTCACAAGCTAAGAATACCTGGAGGAGAGGCTTGCTTGAGAGGGCCCGGAAGGACTGGCATTGCAAGTCTAGTGGCAGGCATGCTCTAATTTGGTTTTATTACTTAGACATGGAATAGGCAGGAACTTGGAGACTCCCATCTGTGTTCTCTGGGAAAGAAGACTGTTCTATTTACAAAGCCTTGAAAGGGTCAGACTGAAAGAAGACATGGACAGCAAAATATTCCTGGGGTGGAAATCAGAAACACCTGGCTCCCTCGTGGTTTCTCACAGCTAGCCATGTGACCTCAGACAAGGCACTTACCTTCTCCAAAACTCAGTTTCACCTGTAAAATCAGAATAACAGAGAGAGACACTTGCCTCATTGGGGCATGGTGAGAAATAGGTAACAATTAGCCTCACACTTAATAAACCCTCAGCAAATGTTAGGTGTAACTTGTTTAAACTGAAAAATTTTTAAATGTTTTACTTGTTTCAAAGAAATTATAAATAAAACACATCATCTTTGTGAACATGTACAGAAGTTCATGTTTGTGAAATGTACAAAAGTTCTTAAGGTTAAAAAGTGAAAGTCAAATGCTTCACCATTTCTCTCCCTCCCTCCCCCTACCTCTGCTCTCCCAACAAATAGACTACTTGGATTCTAAACTTGCTTCCAATTCATGTGGGTCTGGGCATGTTTGCCTCCAATTTTTAATCTCTGTAGTGGGACTAATACTAAAAACTACTTCAGAGAGGTGTTAAATGCTTAGAATAGTGCCTGGCATGGAGTAAGCTTTCAATAATATTTGTTCTCATCTTTCAAGTTAAAAAAATGAATACATAATATCTAAGCTTGCTTCTATTCTATAATTATGCACAGTAGTTTATGGACTTTCATTCTACCCTGAGAAATGATCAAATGCATAAAAATCTGAGCAGTGTCAAGAGTATTAATCACTTTTATCATTGGAAGTCTCTTTGGATATCTATTGCAAAGTCCCAGACAGAGGAGAAATCTTTTCTGCAAACTCTAAAATGTGTAGTCATTCCCTCTGAGAGTATCCATAAAGGAGTTTACCACCATTCAGGATATTCCAACACATTATGATTGGAAACTTATAGAGTAGATGTTGTTTTTATCAAATAAACAGTCACCTCTTGATAAACTTTTGATAGAGAATTTCTATTTTGTCTGTATTTTCCTTGCTAGAAGAACAGAGAATACTACAAAACAAATCATAACATCTGTGTTCTGGGCTTTGGATTTTGGGTATGACAGAAAGACTTTCTCAATACATACCTTTTAATTGCTCTTGCACAATCTCTGTAAAAAAATACATACTTTTTTTAGCCATGTATCATAGGTGGAATCTATTTTTTAGTTTTCACATTCTTAGCCTAGTCAGTCAAGAAATTATGAGACAAAAACTAACTCTAGGAAGTGAAGAAATCTGTCATTTTAGGAAATGGAGAAATCTGTCTCTTCACTACATGGGGTGAGATTATCAAATGGGAGTTAGTAAATATGTTTTACTCATTATTTACCAAATTTAGAGAAAAAAATAATGAGGTATAATAGAATATTTCTAGGATTCATCCTCAAGGAAAAAGGAATAATAAATGGATAATACCTTCAGAAACCTGAAAGGGTCATTTAGATAGATTTAATGAGAGGTTTGATGATTTCTGCCAGAAAAAAATTGACATTTTTATAAGTGTGCGGTGAGAAAAATCATAAAGTGAGTCAGATAATAAAAATGGATGCAATTTCAGGAGATAAGAAATGTCTGTACTATTTGCACAAAAAATAATTCATGCCAAGAGTTTGTAATCACCAGGCTATATGATTTAAATATATCGAAAAAGTCATTTTCTCATTTCCTGTCCATTCTGTAATATACTTAATTTTTGATTCAATAGTTCTGTCAGGCACATTGTCCCATCTTGTCTCTGTGCCTAAGGTTCCTCATCTGTAAACTGGCTCTTGCGAAAATTGAATGACATAATGCATATTCTTTTTTCTTTTTTTCTTTTTGAGACAGAGTCTCACTCTGTCACCCAGGCTGAGGGGCAGTAGTATGATCTTGGCTCACTGCAGCCTCTACTTCCCAGGCTCAAGTGATCCTCCCACCTCAGACTCCTGAGTAGCTGGGACTACAGGTGCATGCCAGTACTCACAGCTAATTTTTTGTATTTTTTTTTTTTTGTAGAGATGGGTTTTCTCCATTTTACCCAGGCTGGTCTCCAACTCCTGGACTCAAGCGATCCACTGCCTCAGCTTCCCTAAATGCTAGGATTACAAGTGGGAGCCACCACGCATGGCCTGAAAATGTATGATATTATTAAACAGCCTGGCACATAATAACCCCTCAACCAACATTTTTGTTAGAAGGACTCTGTTTTTGCATGACAGTAAACGTAATTTGGGTTGAAATCAACCAGTGAGCTCACTATTTTAACATGGAAATTCTCATGTATCCCAAAGCACTTTTTCATGGGGTGTATGTGTGTGTGCATGTGCGTGTGAGCTACTGAAGGCTATTTTCTTTTGGAGAAAGCATTCTGAGTAGGAGATAACATTCATTTTTCGGCAACTTCTGTTTTTAACACTTTCCCTTAAATTGTTGTGATGATTGAAATCTCAAGGCAGTCATTGAGCAGCCCCTAAATGGGAGACAGCAGAGTTGCTGGATTCTGGTCTGGAAAGTGCCTGGTGCGTGTGAGAGGCTGTGGAGGCCGTGAGAGGTGACCTCATGGAGGGAGAGGAAGAGCGTGAGCACGCAGGACACAGATGATCTGGGCTCAGAGAAAGAGGGGAAGTTCAGACACTCAAGATGCACAGAGAGGACACTCAGCTGGGCAGAGGGAGGTGCAGGTATCAGTAACTCTGAGGTTCAAATGTGCCCTGGGAATTGGAAGACGGCAGAGTGGGCAGGGATGGTGACACATGAGGCAGGTGGATGGATGTTGGATGACAGATAATAAGACACAAATATGGGGTATTTTTTCCTAATTGAAACCATAGCATAAAATGTATGATGCTACATTCATTTGCTCTGAATGGACATGTCTTCTGTCTGAGAAGGAACTTGGCAAACAAAATCGACAGTCAAACTTTACAGAAACAAGGCCATCTTGCTGTTAAGCATCGCCTTTTGTCAAGTTTTCATTGTGGTGTATTGAGGTAAAACTGAAGATGTAAATGTGCATATAGGGAAAGGACAGGAAGCTCTTGTTCAAATGTAGATTTTAGTGGTTTGTTGTTTTGAGTTCTGTGGCTATTGGAACTAAAAAGAGGAAGAAATAAAAACATTTGAAATAAGAATTGATATTGTAATGCCTACATTAACAAATTGGTAACATCAAATACATGTGTCTTCAAAATATGGGGTAATGCCTTTCTCAGATACAAATTTAACACTGGGAACCTAATCTGGAAAGCTGAGCTGATATAACAGCTCACCTTGTAAGGCCTTGCACGTATACATATGTAAATGAGCTATGGGACAAGAAAGACAAGGAAGGGGCACAGATGTTTGAAGGTAGTGTTTACTTACAGTTAGGATTTTCTGCACATGTGTATTTATTGACAGAGAATGATGTTCACAGAATATGGCTAGATTTTAAAAATCTGGTTACAAAACCATGTGTAAGCAGCCATTTAAAAATAAATGTATGCATGGAAAAATATATATGGCAAAAAAAGTCCTAAAAGAGATACAATTCATATCCTCTTGGAGAGTAAGCACCCTAAAGAAAATTCCACGAGAGACCATAACTAATTACTACTTCATCTGCAGCCCCTTGTTCGGTGGCAGACACAATGTATGTGCTCAACAAATTCTTTGCAAAAATGATTGAGTCTCTAGAAGTGGAATCCCTGATGGCTTCCATTTTTGTTTCTTATTTTGTTTATATAGTTTTTCTAATTTTTCTACAACAAACCTATATTACTTGTGTTAATGAAAATTAAAAAAAATTGAATTACTTTCTTCTAACTTAATTTAAGGTTTAAGTATTTGAGATCTAGGCAAAGAAAGACCAGTCAGCTTTCCTGGATTTTTGCATGAATCTCATTATGCCCGATAGCACAGAAACATGTTGGGAATCCACTATTCAATATTCCTTGCCTAGGGAGGTAGTATGGAGCTAGCAGTAAGGTACTGAAGGAATAAGAGAACCACTAGATGGAGGTTGAAGAGAAAGTGCACCACACTAGAGGCTACTCTCTAATTAAAAGAGTAGCTTTTAATTAATCAGCTACTCTGCCTTTAAATACAGCATGTTGTCTTCCATGTCAGGAACATGGAGGGAAAAGACCTATCCACATCACTTAACATAATGGTCGGGGTAGTCAAAAAACAAAACAATTATGCAAACATGAATGAATGAGAAACTTCTGCTAGCAATGTTGGTTAGTTTCCCAAAGACATGAAAGTCAGAGTTTCAGGTGAAGAGTTCCGGAGATGTTATTGAACATTTTCTTTTCTTAATTTCCTTCTCAGACTGTGCCAGGGATACTAAGCAAAGAGATAAAAACCTACCATTAAGTGTGTATGTGTGTCTGTGTCTGCAACAGGGCGGTTGATAAACAATTTCACCTGCACTCCTAAAGACCCCACAGTTTATGCACAAAAGTTATCAGAAGAGTAGTTGTTGGTATTGACGTATTGACAACCTTAATAACACCTAACGATTAAAAATGAGTCAATGACTTCTGTCTTCTTTGGGGCTTTTTAGAATGAAATAGATGCTTTGATTTTATACAAGTTGTATGTTTATCTTCTCACATCTTTATTCCCAAATATTAAGTTTTTCAGTTATAACAAATAAATCACACACATAGACAAAAAGTCTTCATGAGTTAAGTTATGGAATTAGGAAAGACTGATGTGGGATTGGCATTGGATAACAAAGAGGACATGGCTTGGATAAAGGGTTTGGATTAGTTGAATAAAGGTTGCAGGATGGTGAATAATGGTATGTTTAGCCAACCTGAGTGCAGCATGTGGTATGAGTGTGAAAGGAAGTGCCTGTACAAATCAGTGGGACTCAGGGTCCTGCAAACATAAGGTTAAATAGAGTACGCAGTTTGTAAGCTTCAAGAATGCCTTCATATTCAGTGCTGTATACCCAGCACATACCGCAGTGCCTGATACCACAGTGGATGCATAATATTTGCTGTGTGAATGAATGAATGAACAAATGAGTGAGTGAATGAGAAATAAGAAGATACACTGAGGTTTTCTGGGCTACAAAAGAGACCTACAGTGTGTTTGGAAGCTGATTTTTTAATATAAAAGAGGGAACATTTTGAAAGGCATCCCAGACCTGAGGGCCCATGCCTACCCAGAAAGGAGTCTAGAAATGGGGATAGGTGAAAAAGGCCATTGTACATATATGGAATGAATGAGCAAGAAAACAACCCACTGCTGAGAGTGGGTGCAAAGAGAACCTGCTGGGCCTTCCCGCTACACATGGGGAACCTGAAGAGTTCAGAGCAGTAGGGTCTGGGACATGAGAGGAAGGAGAAAAGCAGGATGCCTGGCTCATGTCACTCTCTCAGGCTGAATCTTCATTCATGATGGTGTTGGCAACGTCTTCCTACATCTGCGGGGGAAGCAGCACCGATACCGCTCTAAATTAGTAGCTGGACACAGATGGTAATGGAAACTGTAACAACAGGTAATCACTTAAGGGGTTAAGTAGAGAGGGCAGGCAAGAAGGGCATGCTGTGAACCATAATTTGGAAGACAGGAGAAGATTCAAAAGACTTTAATACCGAACCCAAGAGAGCTGCAAGGAGAAGAAATGACCCATAGTGTTGCAAGGGTGTTGCAGTTGAAGAAAATGGAACATTTTAATTTTAATACGGTGAAGAGGGGGCTGGAATGAAGTAGGGAAAGTATATACCAATAGAAATGAAATTCCTGTCACAGAATACAAAAACTGGATCTTAACCATTTAAAACAGCAATGAACATGGGGTGAATGAGTTTCCTGAGTTGCTATAAGCTGTTTCTAAGTAAAAGATTTACTAATGGACACATTGTGACTGTGCAGCCTCTCTCCCGATATTGAACTATTTAAATACCAACTACTTTTAATAAATGTCGGAAACCTTTTGAAAGCCATGTTTTTCAAACTTTGTGTACTGTCTTATGAAGGACACTTCAGTAAACAGAAAAAAGAGATATTGGTGTATAAAAACATAATAATGATAAGGCTCAGATACACAGGAGCAATTTCCTATCAAAATAATAAGCTTACCTAGGATACTTAAATATCCCTACTGGTTTTTATCAGAGGAATAATAGGTCTGCTCTATGCAGTTTTATTGATTCAATATGAATGAAGGCATAAAACAATATTTCTGTTTGCAAAAGAAAATTATTCCAATCAGCCACCTCAAATTAATTTTGAATTCCTCATGTGTTTGTAACTTAAATTTATTTCACTACTTGAATGCTTTGTATAATATTTAGTAGTATTAAATTAAATCTAGAGATCCAGGAGCCAGTTGTTGAGTTTTTAATGTATGTGTGCATTAGCCAGGTATCTTTGGAGCTTAGATCATTTCTTGGGCACTGTGAGATTTGGTGGCACCTGGGAGCAGGTAAAGTGAAGTTAAATGTGAGTGACAGCTAATGTCATTCAGTTATAATTGCACTGTTTTGGTTGGTCAGATATAACCAAAGTGGGAATTTTTAAAAAACAATAAATTCTGGACATGTATTTTTCCAGATAAACAAATCCATAATCAAAAATCATTTTTGCTTTAGGTGGCATATTGATAATAAAGGTGCATGGGATTCGTATGCCCATTGTCTCCACTGCTCAGTGAAAGAGGAATTGTGGACAGATCTGTAAAATTCCTTATATAATCTTAGAAGTGAAACCACTCTTTTACTTGATCCTTTGTACTGTGTCATCTTGAAGGATTTCTAAAAGGTTCTATCTACACTCAGTATCTGGATGGACAGGAGACTGTCATTGAAGAGGCATGTCAAATTGAGGCCACCAGATTTCCTTCCCCACTACCAGTAAATCACAGAAAAAAAAACCACTTTAAATACTCTGCATATATTAACATGGGATATCAAAGAGTCCCAAACTCCAATTATATAACATAAATTAATTAGTGCAGCCTACTGCAAAGCCCATATTCAAACTCAATATTCAGGGCAGTAACAGCCTGGAAATACCTAGCACGTCTTCAAGCCAGTTAGCTTGTTTTCTTCTGGGAATAGGAGGTGAATCAGTCCGTTTTCACACTTCTATAAAGAAATACCTGACACTGGCTAATTTATAAAGGCAAGAGGTTTAATTGACTCCATTCTGCATGGCTGGGGAGGCCTCAGGAAACTTACAATCATGGTCGAAGACACCTTCTTCACAAGGCGGCAGGAGAGAGAAAGAGTGTGTGAAGTAGGAACTGTGAAACACTTATAAAACCATCAGATCTTGTGAGAACTCACTCACTATCATGAGAACAGCATGGGGGAAACCGCTGCCATAATTCAACCCCTCTCTCCACACATGGGGATTGTGGGGATTATAATTCAAGATGAAATTTGTGTGGTAGGGGGACACAGCAAACCATATCAGGAGAGTTAGGCAGAGATACCTGCCCAGGTAGATAAAGGAGCACGTAGTGATGGGGGTAGGTGCTCAATACAGGCAATCAGATTTGGAGCTGCTTTGTTCTGAGTTTCTATGTTTTATTCTCTTTTCCAGTAAAAACTGCATCTGCACGCACGCGCGCACACACACACACACACACACGCACACTACAAACATGTTCTTGTTCTTGTACTCCAGTGAGGACTAAGTGGCACCCATTGTCCTTGGTTAGGTTTCTTTCTCTAGACCCATGGAGCACCAGATAGGAGAGCCGGTGAACCCGCCTGATGTTAAAACTGCAGTGCTACGTTTTCCTGACTCGGCACAGCTGTGCACTGCCTGAAGCGCTCTTTTTCTCTCTTACCTGCCTTGAGAAATTCTCCTAATAGTCCTGAGCTTCAGCATGGTCAACTCTAAACCCCTTACATGTTGTAGTCAAACAGAGCTTATTTTAAATTTCAAGTTTGCTTGGATGGCCTTGCTCAAGTTATTACCTGCCTTGAGGCTAGCTTTTCTCATGCATGTGTAAGAAAATGAGTTGTTTTTGTTTTTTTTGTTGTTGTTGTCAGGGCTGTTGTAAAGATCAAATAAAATATCATTACTAAGTGTCCCAAACATAGTATATGTCCATAGCCGTTAGTTCTTCGCCTTCCTTTAAGACTCAATCCAGGTGCTAATCAAATGGGAAGTCTCACAGTCGACTCAGGGATCATCAGGTACCACCTGCCTTTATAACAATTCTTCTCACATTGTATTGCACTTATTTGCTATTTGTGTCTTGAGGGCTGACATATAATAGCCCCCCTTCAAGTGACTGCTGAGTTGTGGAAGACAGTAGCAATGGCCATAGGGAGGTAACGTCTATCACAGGATATAGATGTTACAGAATTGTGGAAATTTAAGCAGTTAGCAGGCATCTCATCTCCCACCTCAATGTAATTTCATGAAAAATTTACTTCAGAGTAGCTGGAAGAATTTAGATAATCACTGCATTCATAAAAAAAAAATCGCCATTTAGAGGAGGTTCTTCCCCCATTCTTTCTGGCCTCCCTCGCCTCCCAAGTTGGGAGATCAACTTGGGACTACTGTTGGAAGTAAGAGACATCTGTGAATGTCATATTAAATTAACACTGGGAGAACCATGGGGAAGATCTGTGCATTTCATCTGTGTTAGTCAGCAGTGTTCTAGCACAAAGCACCTCTATGTGGAGACAGCTTTAGGTATAAGAGCATACATCTAAAAAGATTTTCCCAAGAATATGTCTGCCCTAAGAAGCAAACCATTTTACTCTAGCTATTCTAAATCACTAGCCTCTAAACTGCTTTTGAAGTACATAAAATAATCCATTGCATTGGGAGAAAAAAAAATCAAGCTTCTATTGGTATTAATTTATGTCATCCTTTTAAAGTTTCTATTTTCATATGTTTATTATACACTATGGAGTAGAACACATGTATGCCTTACAAATAAGTAGATATATGTGGGGAACTCAATTTTTTGATGAGGGCAAGATGGTTTAGATGACAAATACAACTTTTCCTTTTCCCAGACTGTGGTTTTGTGCTTGCTCACCAAAGCTAACCTCAGCATGCTCAAAAGGAAGCAGAGTTCCAGGGTGGAAGCCCAGCCAGTCACTGACTTTGGTCCTGATGAGTCTCTGTCGGATAACGCTGACATCCTCTGGATTAACAAACCAGTAAGTTTCTTCTTCGAGTATGGAGAAGCACATGTGGATGTGAGAGAAATGTGATTGACAAATTCAAATATCATGTACCTTTGGCTTCGAAATGTCTGAGCTGCAGTAGAATATGGATGAGGTTCAGAGTCTGGAAGTAGAGAACAATTCAATGAAATAGTGAGATGCTGCTATGAGTTACTCACATAGGAAGATGCACTGGGTGGTCTGATCCCCTCCCCTCCCCACGCTGTGCACCCTGTCCTCAGTCATGTGGTGTAGCGATGATACCACTTCTCAGGCTGATCCAAAGCTGGGGTCCAAGATGAGCAACCTGTTCTTAATGAACCTCCTTTACTTGTTATCAACATTCCTGAATCCGTGAGACAATATGCACGTGTTTGGAATTAAAGGTCTCTTTCTGATTTGCAAATTTTGAGTAAAAGGTCAATGAGATAATGGATGATATCTCTGAAGAACTTTGTCACCTTCACCGCCTAATTAAGTTGATGGGGATTTGAGAAGAACTGCTAGGCCAGGCACGACCGTATGCCAGAAAGCATAGTAACCAGAACTAAGCCTGACAGGCATGCATGTCCATGAGTGCCGGAATCTCAGCTCTGCAAAACCAAGCAGGATCAACTTCTTACTCATCTCATGGTTGACGCTGAAGTAACAAAAGGAAATGACCTGTTGCCTCTTGCAGTGCTTGTCTTTCCCCCAACCATGATACACATAGGATCTGCTTGGACTCTTTGCTGTCCTTCCCAGTCGATCTTCCTCTAATCTGCCCTCCAGATTACTTCCCCTGCCTGCTCACATTTCTTTCTGTATTTCTATTTTTATTCACATCATGCCTCTGCTTTATAATCATGGAAGCATCCCTATCACCTTCATTGCAAATTAAAATATGTTAGTGTGACATTCCTGCTTCTTTTCATTCAGGACCTAACCTGTCCAGCAACTGCTCCTTTCCTGTGTCAGCACACCGTCCACTCGAGCCCCATCAGCAGCCTCCTACTCCTCTAGGCTCTCTGGATTCTTCACATTGCTTTCCCTTGCTCGTACTGCTCCCTGGCCCCAGTGACCCTTTCCCAGCTCCTCTGATGAGTCAAATCCTCCTCATCCATTAGGACTGGCTGAGATGTCACCTCTGGCATCCTCCTCTGAAAGGCTTATTTCCGCCACAGACAGAATGTACCTCTCTTCTCTTTCCACTTAGCCTGTTTTATATTTGTATATAAATATAATGTTATCTATAAATAACTGTATTTTTAAATATATATCATATATTATGTGTATATTTACATTATATACATTGTAGATCATGTGTATATTTACATACTATATGTATATTTGTGGATCTATTGTCTCAGGTATATATACATGTTATATACACATACATATAAACATATAACAGGTTATAAGTATATCACATATGTACACATTACATATACACATATATGTTATATGTGTTAACACATATGCATATTACCTACACATATAAATGTCATGTGTATATAACATAGATACATGTTGCATATGCATATACATATATTATATGTATGTATAATGTGTACATATATGTATACATACATGCATATAACATGTATATGTAATATGTATATGTTATATACATTAGACAATATACATAATATATGTATATTATGTCTTATCTAGAACATGTTTTATATAGTGTTATATAATGTGACATGTTTTTGCCTCTTGCACTGCTTGTCTTTCCCCTAACCATGATACATGCAGGATCTGCATGGACTCTTTGTTGTCCTTCCCAGTCAGTCTTTCTTTCTCTAATCTGCCTTCCAGACTACATGTGTTTACATGTATGTGTATTTACACATAACATAATATATATATACATATAACATTCTATGTGTATATACACACATTTCATATATGTATATGTGTGTGTATATATATATATATAAAAAATATATTCATAGGTGTTTTACTTCTTGGACTGCAAAGCAGGAGTCAGAAGTGTGTTGCTTCCATATTTTGTTCTCCATTCCCAGCATTCTGACACATAGTAGGCCTTCATTCATACTTAGAGAATTGAATGGACTAGAGAATGAAGCACCCCTAACTTTTTCTTAGTGCCCATCTTATTACAGAGCTTTCTATGAACTTATGAAGAAGGTAGTGTAAAAGATGTGGCCTTGGAGGCACTTACTAAAATTAATAATTCTTCATTAAAATTCTGTCTTTAAACTAAAAACGTGTTTGTTGTTGAATAACTTATATTTGGAAGCTCTTTTGTATAATTAGATTCTTTATGTTGAAAGTCCAGATGGGGCTAAATTCACACACCGATGTTTATTGAAGTGCTTCCAAATTGCAGGAAAAATACATCAACCTTTAAAGTAAACTGAATCATCAGTGGCTTATGTGGTATGGAATTAGCAGCATAATATCTTCATGTAAATATTATAACTGTCAGATAAATATTATAACTCCTCAGCTGCAAGTGTCTGAGTCTCCTGAAAGTTCTGACAGTCTTTTCTATTTTTCATCTTAAGTGTTTGCTAGTATATATAGCTGCAGAATCCATCTACCACAAAACTAAAATTTTTTTCAGAGTATTAAAGAATTATCATAATTTCATATATGTCCCAGATAGTCAATAAAAACATATTTGGATTATGTTTAAGAATTGTATACTAATTGATTAACTGGTAATATTAATTGTGGTGGGTTTAACATGGAGATGCAGTGAAGTATTTTTTTAATCCTAGATACTAGTTTTCATAATAAAATATTGAGTATGAGTGATTGTATGTCCTGTATATATATTCATGTTAACACACACTTATCTTTAATTCTTTCTTCTCATTTTGGGGTTAAAGAAAATCTTCAGATAGCAGACATGCCTCTAGTGTTGCACAGAAAGTTGTTTTGTGGAATTTTGAAAGATGTCTGGGCTAAATTTGTGTAAAATATGTTCTCCAAAATAAAGAGAAAAATCTATGCATTTTTTAAAATGTAGGATGAGACCAGATTTTTAAAAAGTTTCTTTGTATTTTTATACAAAGACTTTATATATAAGATACAAATAGAAAGGAAATTCTAAATATGGGATGTGTTATATATCAATTCATTTAAAAAGCATTTCCTAACTACTATGATAGGCCCTTGTGCTAGATGTTAGGGAAGTTATGGTAAATATAGTATGCCCCTAATTCTAGGTACTTATAGTACAAAAATGAAAAAAAGTCATGGTATATCAAGTTCCTATGTGACTAAATTACAAACACATATTTTAATTGAACCAGAATCTTCCTATATTGTAGTCTGATGCCTAGGAGGTTATCAGATGTTTGAGAGCCTGATCAGGTTCCGTCTAGGCTTTGGGTCTTTGTAAGGCATGACCACAGAAATGCCTCCACCTTTCTGTCTTAGTGTGTTTATGTGGAAAATAGGTGCCTTGAGAATCAAATGATATAGAAACATGTGAAAATGTTTATAGCACATTATATGCACTTAGATTTCTTCTTCTTCACCTCCATATTAGTAAACTATTTTAACCTCAGTATCATGTTTTCCACTTAGTGTGGTTCATAATACAAGTTTGAGATATCAGTTATGGTGCCATGTAGTAACTCTGGACCATCATTGCAGTGGGTTCACTCTTTGCTGCGCATCTGTGCCATCATCAGCGTCATTTCTGTTTGTATGAATACGCCAATGACCTTCGAGCACTATCCTCCACTTCAGTATGTGACCTTCACTTTGGATACATTATTGATGTTTCTCTACACGGCAGAGATGATAGCAAAAATGCACATCCGGGGCATTGTCAAGGTGAGCACTTCCGTGTCATTTAAACTAAGAACCTAAATGCATTGAAAATCTTAATCCGTTTAATCATATTTTCATGTTCATTTCAGTAAAACAAAACATCATTTTATCTTATACATATTGAAGTCCTTTTTAAAAAGGCATAACTCCAGAGATTGGGAGAAATTGTTACATGAGACTATTTTAAAAGTTAAATAAATTTTATAAGGCAAAAACTCTTGGAATATCTGAGAAGGAACAAGATGGTTCGAATGACTGTGTGAAGTCTGGAGTAGGGCTATTCATGCCACCTACGGCTGAGCCCACAACCCGGCACAGGGGCTGGCCCAGAGAAGCACCTTATTATTTGTTGACTTATGGAGTGCAGAATCAGAGTCACATGATAGAGTTAGAGCATGATATTATTGCAGCATGATGTCATTTACTTGATGTGTTTTGAAGATACTAAACGATGAAAAAAGAAAAAAAAGGACGTGAGATGGAAAAAATGTCTGGGACCAAAAGGAAAATAATGTGTCATGTGAAATTAGTACCAACTGGAAACAAAATAAATATAAAATGTTTTAAAAGGAAAAAGAAAGGAAAAGAAAAGGAAGAAAATTTCTGTCACTGGATATCTTTTCCTTCCATAGCACTAATCTTTACATAGGTTAAACATATGTAGATGATGCTGTCCCTAGAGTATTTAAATTGTACTATTTGGGGAAACAGTAATAGCAGTGCAGATTTTAGGGTTTGACAAATGACAGACGACTCAGATCCTAGTTCTTTCACTTACTGGTTGTATCAGCATCTCAAGTTAGCTAATTTTGGTGGGAAAGTGTTTTATTTTGTACAAGGATTTTGAGAATCTACTGAGACAATGTATAACACATAATTATTGGTCAATTTCATTGCTTCCCTTTTATACATAATTCATTGTGTGCCGTCCTTGAAAGACAGAGATCATAGACAATGCATTAGCAGGTTCATGTTTAACTTTTTATTGTGGACTTTAAACATTTACCCCAAAGTATATTACAGTTATAATGTGAATCCCTGTAACTAAACATCAACAGTTATCAATATTTAGCCAATTCTGTTTCATTTTAAAGCAAATCTGAGAAACCAAGTCATTTCAGAAATAACTCCTTTTGTATTGGTGACTGATAAAACTTTCTTTTTTTATAACCACCATACCATTATCAAATATAACAATATTTTACATATGATAAAATATTTGTAACAAGACTTAGCAATAATTCCTTAATGTAGGCTAATACTCAACCCATATTCATATTTCCTGAATTGTCACAAATTTTTTTTATAGGTGGTTTCTTCAAATCAAGACTCAGACAAGGTTTACATAGTATATTTGATTGTTTTTGTTTTTGTTTTTGGGATGGAGTTTCACTCTTGTTGCCCAGGCTGGAGTGCAATGGCGCGATCTCAGCTCACTGCAACCTCTGCCTCCTGCATTCAAGCGATTCTCCTGCCTCAGTCTCCCAAGTAGCTGGGATTACAGGCATAAGCCACCACGCCAGGCTAATTTTGTATTTTCAGTAGAGATGAGGCTTCTCCATGTTGGTCTCGAACTCCCAACCTTAGGTGATCTGCCCGCCTCAGCCTCCCACTTATGTTTCTTAAGTCTCCTTTAAGTCTCTGTAAGTCCATTAAGTTTCAGCTTTTCATATCCTGCAAAAAATTTTCCTATGTCATGGTCCATTGGAAGACATGCGTCTTTTGTCTTGCGGAAGATTCTACATTTGAGATTTGGCTGACTGCTTCCAGATGGTGCTCTTTAATAGTTTCTGTGTACTGCATGTTCTCTGAGCTGCTTTGTATTTTGACCAGCAATGCGCACAGGTGCTTCTTTCCCACATGGTCACTGCAAAATGTGTCAGACTTCTGGATATTTGCCAGTCTGAAGGGTGGGAACCGGTAATCCACTGTAGTTTTAATTTGCATTTCCCTTTTGAGAGTGAGGTTAAACGGGATTTTATGTATCAAGAGCCATTTTTAAGTTACTATTTTTTCATTCAATTTTGGCCACTCTGTGTGTGTTAGAAGTATCAGCCCTTTGTGATATAAGTTGCAGTTGTTTTTCCCAGTTTGCCATTGTCATTGGCTTTGTTCGTGGTTATTTGTACCATACACAATTCTTATCCAAATCATGGACAAACTTTCTGTTGTCTGCATTTTATGTCATACAGGAGTGTTTTGTAGGTTTCCTCATATAGATTTTGCACATTCTTGGTTATATTTATGCTTTGGTATTTTATTTAATCATTTTGTTATTTTTATGAGGTCTTATCTTCTATTACATATTCTAACTTGTTCTTTTAAATGAAGGCTGTTGGTTTCTATACATTAATATTGTACTCCGCTACTTTACTAAATGTTGTAGATTCTTGTATTAGTCATAATAGTTTTTCCACTAATTCCTTTGATGCTTCCATATCATCATATCATATTCAAATAAAGAAATATTTGTCTTTTTCTTTCTAATTTTTATGCCCCAGTTGCTTTTACTTACTCAAAGTAAAATAAATGAATTGACTAACACTGCCAGTAAAATTTTAAATACCAGTAGAGGTAGTGAACATTTTTGGTTTTTTTTTTGTTTTTGGTTTATCTAGAACATCTCTAGTGTTTCTTCATTAACTAGTTTGAAAAATTGGGGTTTGAAGTATGTATACATTATCAGATTAAGTGAATAAACATTAATTTCACATTTTGAGAGTTGTATCATGACTAGCTTTTTAATTTGTCAAATGATTATTTTTAATTTGTCAAATTATTATTTTTCCTTAGTGCTTGTAATAGAAGAGATTTTTAAATATTGAATTATCCTTCCATTCCTATAAAGAAAAATCTCTACTGGGTCAACATACATTTTTATTCTATTTTAATGTACTGTTTTGTTATATATGTTATTATTTTCCTTATTTTAAATTTGGTCTAATCTTTGTCAGGTTTTGATATTAGATTTTTCATGTGTATGGGTGACGGGCATGTATGCACACTATAAAATAGTCTGAGCACTCTCAGAATTCTGTTTTCACTTTAAAAGTTTGGTATCGATTCCCTGTGAAATCATCTGGTCCTGTTGCTTTTTTGTGGGGGTTCCTTTGCAGTATTGCCTATTTCTTCTATGGAAATTGTCTGTTTTATTTTTAGTTTTATTTTATTTTTTTTGTTTTGTTTTGTTTTGTTTTGCTTCGTTTTGTTTGTTTTTGCTTTTGTTTTTTCGAGATGGAGTCTTGCTCTTGTGGCCCAGGCTGGAGTGCAGTGGTGCAGTTTCGGCTCATTGCAACCTCTGCCTCCCAGGTTCAAGCGATTCTCCTGCCTCAGCCTCCCGAGTAGCTGGGACTACAAGCGTGTGCCACCATGCCTGGCTAACTTTTTGTGTTTTTAGTAGAGATGCGGTTTCACTGTGTTGGCCAGGATGGTCTCAATCTCCTGACGTTGTGATCTACCTGTCTTGGCTTCCCAAAGTGCTGGGATTACAGGCGTGAGCCACTGTGGCAGGCCTATGTCTTCGTTTTTTGGTAGAGACAAGATCTTGCTCTGTTGCCCAAGCTGGAGTGCAGTGGTGTGATCATAGCTCACTGCAACCTCCAACTCTTGGGGTCAAGAGATCTCCCACCTCATTCTCCCATGTAGCTGGGACTACAGGTGTGTGCCACTATGTGTGGCTGATTTTTAAAACTTTTTTTAGAGACAGGGTCTTGCTATGTTGCCCAGGCTGGTCCCCAACTCCTGGACTCAAGCGATCCTCCCACCTCGGCCTCCCAAAGTGCTGGGATTACAGGAGTGAGTCACCGTGTTCAGTCAAAACTGTCTGTTTCGGACTTGCTTGGTCTATTGGGGTCTATTTGGTGAAGTATATTTTCTTAGGAAATTATCCCGTATTTATTTTGTTTAATTATTTGGTAACATAGATTTGTGTAAATAGCTTTTCTTTCCTCTATTTGATTTTCTCCTAATTTTGTATTTTTTTTGTTATTTTGGTTTATCATTTTGTTGTCGTTAGGTTGGCTAGTAGTATTTTTTGTTTGTTTTGTTCTATTTTGTTTTAGGTTAGCCAATTTGTTTGCTCATTTTGTTGATTTTTTTTTAAGAATCAGCTTAATTAACTTAATTTTTGTTTTATATTTATTAGTTTCTTTCTTTGCTTTATTTGGTTTACTTTGTTGGTCTGTTTCTAACTTTTCGAAGGTGTTTGTCTCACATTTTCATTTCTTCAGACTCTTAAATCTGCTGCTTCCTTGCCTTGTGGTTAAAATGTTAACCACAAGGATAATGTTAACCGGCAGCATAAAATGTTACTGCTGAGAATGTTTGTTTTCCCTCTAAGTGGCTTGATCTTTTCTCCTGAATATGGAAAGAGACTTTCCCTTTATTGTTAAAGTCAGTAGCTCTATGAGAATGTATGTTATCTTTTTGTTGATAGTTATGGATATACTTTCCTAGGTTCATCATGTGATACTTATTTTATTTCATTGTTTTCAGGATTCCTTTTCTATTCTAATTACACCAGGATCCATGTTTTGGTCTTTCCTTTCCTTTGTTTTCTTTCCATGTGTTTCCTTCTGTTTTTATGTTTTCTACATTCTCTTTCCCTTGCTTCACTCCCCATGCTATCCCCTCACTCCTCTGTCCCCTGTATTTCACTCCTCTTTCTCAAATACTTTTTTCATTTCTTTTTCATCATTTCCTGAACAGTTTTTGTTTTCTTTCTTTTCAGTCTCCTATCATTTAGACATTATTTCTATGTTTTCTTATTTCTAGTTTTGTGATACTTTTGGAGCTTCTGGTTTGTTTAAATTTCTTTTGGTCATGTTGTCATATTCGATTATAGTCTTCATCTGCTTTGAGTGTTTATTTTCTGTTTATACATGTATGTATTATTTTATTTTTATTTTTATTATTTTTTGAGACAGAACCTCGCTCTGTCACCCAGGCCGGAGTACAGTGGTGCAATCTCGGCTCACTGCAACCTCCACCTTCTGGGTTCAAGCAATTCTCCTGCCTCAGCCTCCTGAGTAGCTGAGATTACAGGCACGCACCACCACACCCGGCTAATTTTTGTATTTTTAGTAGAGATGGGGTTTCACCACGTTGGCCAGGCCGGTCTCAGACTCCTGACCTCAGGTGATCCACCTGCCTTGGCTTCCCAAGGTGCTGGGATTCCAGGCGTGAGCCACCACGCCCAGCCTATGTATTATTTCATTCATCTTATTCTGTAATGTTTTCACAAGGGCTTCATCATGACCCATTTGTTTGGTTGTTCTTGTTCTTCACATGAAATGGGAGTTTTTCCCACACATTGGGTAGAGTAGCCTCCTCATATTGTCAGCACGAGGGGTCCCTCCACTGTTGTTATCCTGATGGGTAAACACAGAGCTTTTCTGTGTACCGACTGTCAGGTTCTGAGCTCTGCTGCCTCTGGACTGCTGGCCCAATTATCGAATATTCCTTACCCACTGGCCCCAGTGTCCTTGCCCTACTCAATTTCCATTCTAAACATGGGGCTGTGGTCAGGAAAGGGTTTTTGTTGGGTGTCCTTTGGAGTTTCTAATATTCCATTGCCTCTGATCTTTCTGCAGTTCCTTGGGGACATTGGTAGTCATTTGCTTTTGTTTTGTTCCTTTGTTTTACATTAACCTGCAACTTGCAGCCTGCCAGTTTACATTTCTACAAATTTGGCCATTTATTTTAAGGTTCACCTTCTGAGATATCTGCTCAGCATTCCACATGTATTTATTAGTGATTTTGGGGTTATGGAAATCTACTGGTTTATGGAAGAGGTGGGCATCCTCCATAGCTTCAATGAACAGACTTCAGGATGATTCCAAAATTGTCTGTATCTTCCACAATGTGGCTAGGCTAGTTTTTATAAGCACTAGGTTTAGATAAGCATAGGTTCAGATAACTGGAACTTGTCTCAGGAGGCCATCTTGGGAGAAAGTTGGTCTTGGGAGAATGCTAACGTCTCTGTTATTCACAGTACTCCCCTGGACGTTGCCCAGCCCTAGCTCACATTCTGTGTTTCACTAGAGGGCCATGAATGGCCCTGTCACTTGTGTGTAGTGGTTATCGGGGCCATGGCAACCTTTGCCCATGCATTGAAAGATCTGAATATTCTGGGTGAAGCATTTTATGATTGAAATTGCCATGTGTTGACTTCTTAAGGGTTCCATTTGAATGAAACAAATGAATGACATTTTCCTAGAAGAAAACTTTTGTTTTTTTAAGTCATTAAATAAAGACTTGGATTTCACATCACTAAAATGATAGTAGGCACTCTGATAATTGTCACAGTCTAATGATAAAAAGAACAGAGGCATACTTAATCTATAAATTATATACTCTTTCCAAGTGAACAGAGCAGTGAGAGAACACAAGTTTTAATAATGTAAATGTTAGAAGTTGAAGCAATAGTTAAAAGAGAAAGAAATGACTTAGGACCAAATTGTTTTCAAAATGCTGTAAATTAGCCATTTCCAGTATTTTCACATTTCCATCAACATTTGGGTGATGAGCTATTTACTACAACCAAAAATATTTTTTTATTTTCAATCTGTAAGAAGTGAAATTTAAAATGAAAATCAAATAAGGTTTTCTGGTTTTCATTCAGAAATAATTGGATCAAATACAACTGTAATGCAATTTTAGTAATATTGCACTGTTAACATTATTTTGAAGTAGCTCAACTTCATAGCTCAGTAAAACTGGTATTCTATGTTTAAATGCTAGCTAACGTTTTAGTTAAATATAGTTAAATATGAAATCTGTTTATCCTGAACCAAGCTTTAAATGTATCAACTCACTGAATTTTTACCATCATGGCCTCTATTATTGTTAGAGGGTAATAATTATATCAGTAAGTGCTGTCATTTTCATGATGTTAAATCTAAGCCACAGTTTTATTATTTTTGTACTACAGATTTCTTCAAACATGCATGTCATAACAGATACAGCTCAAAGAGTATATTGGGCTTGATATTATGTTCTTATATTCAAAACTTAAACTTTTGATAAGGCTTTATTTTAGCAAAATGTCCTTTTCACATTAAATGTATGTTCCTAATTTACATTTTATTAACTTTGCATTTTTGTATTTGTAAATTTGTTTTGCTTTTACACTTACATGAGAAATTTGTAAATATTGTAGGTAAAGTCACATCATAATAAAAACACACTGTCACACTGAAGCTCTATGATACCTTTCAGGGGACCTCTCTCTTATATTACTCAAGTTTGAGTTACTGTGCTTTCTTCAACTCTACCATAATTTTTAAAACTTTTGTTAAGCACCCGTCTGCTGAAAACCTCATCATTTTTCATACTTTTTCTACCTTAATACATTTGCCAATAGCACTGCAGTTATCTCTCAATTCTTTGGTCTCTTCACCCAGAGTAATTTGCGAATATGTGCTGCATTTTCTCACTAACATTTAAGCTTGTATTTTTCATACATAAATAGGAACGTTATGAATATACATGTTTTATTTTAATCTTCAGGTTACACTTTTCATAGTAAGTTTTCACATTGTTTGGAACAGAGTTGTGCAAATATGAAATGTTTAATATTCACTGATTTCCAACTAAAATATTTCTAAGGAATAGTCAAATTTAGTTACTGAGTGGGCAGTACCTGTTAGCCATGTGTTCTGGGTGGAAAAGTGTGTGTGAGTTGGTGTGCACGTATGCCAGTAACTTGGGAAATGCTAACCTGTTATTTTTTAAAGAGTCTTTTCCATGCATAAAACTATGTTAGTCCATAAGAAAATATTTATAGAAGCAAACCAATGTATTTTTGCCCAGCTGTCATGCACAATTCTTTAAAATTATACCTAGCCAATTTTGGCAATGTTATGGTATACCTAAGAGTCATACCTAATCGTTAAAGTAGTGTTATCCAATGATACCTAGTTTATTAAATTATGCACAACAAACCAAACCCAGAAATTTTATTTTTTCAAAACAAACGTGTCAAAGCTGTGGCTTCCTAGCATTGCCTACTAATTTTATTGACCTAGTAATTTGCCAAATATATTAAAATATGTATAAATATAAATATAAAATATGTAAGATATGAAAATGTTTAAGATATTTAAGATATAAATGTAATATAAGAAGGAGTTATATTCTTAAACCCAAGTACAGTTTCCAAGTTTTCCTTTAATCATCCAGCAACCATTTATTGGACACTTACAATGAGTTCATCTCTACACTTGGAGAAGGGAAACAGACAAAACTAAGCAGAGCCCCTGTCCTCAGAGAAAGCCTGATTCACTCTGTGGATCAGACTTAGCACATAAAGGGCACTCTTCATTTTCAACATCCAATATATTTCTGAAAACTTGCTGGATAGCATATTTTCAGAAAATAGGCACTTCTATTTCATTAATTTATATGGAAAAACTAATAATGTATTAGGGGAGCTCTGAATGATTTCTCCAAATATCACTACATTACAATCTAATACCTACACAAGTCAACCTGCATATTTCTGCAAAATAAAAAGCATTTAAAACACCCCTTACCCAATTATTTGCACTAATCAAACCATAGTGGATGTTTTATGTCCCCAACAATAACAGGAACTTTCTGTTATTAAGTAAATTTTAAAAATACATTAAAGTACTATCCACCATATTTTATTGAATTGTTGATATCATCAATAGTAAAAAAAAAAATGACATCACTTCACAGATTCACAGGTCTCTAAGAAATAATAAAGGCTTCTAATTATACTTTGACTGTAAGATGTAAGATTGTGATTGATGCATCAATTAGAAGATGCATCCTGAATCCAGAATTGTGCAACTGTATTGGAGCAGGGTAGGGTGTGTTTTAGAATTGATGAACTATGATAAAATGGGCCTGGATTGGTAAACTCAATTTTTGGATCTTTTGAAAGGCTAACCTTCAGGGGAAAGGTAGGAAAGAGGAAGGTATCAATGCACTAGCATTAAATAGTTAAGTAGGTAAACAGTGCTGGTACAAGATTTGGCTCAAAAGGTGAACAACAGAGGTACACCTGCATTGCACACTATACCTTTGGCAGACTCTATTGGCAACTTTAATGTCTCCATTGGCACACGTGCAAATTCATTATGGTGGTTCTTCTAGGTTCATAGTGATTCTGGGGCAAACATTTTTTGCAGATATAAATAGCAAATATTAGTACAGTGAGAATCTCCATAGAGAGGGAACTTCTTTTTTTTATGAAAGGGCTTTAATAGTGGTCTGTAAAAGCTATGGGGGAGGCAGGCATAAAAAAAGAAAAGGACCAAAACTGTCTGCTTGGGGATATCAGAGAAGTCTTGAAGAAAGAGGAACGTGAAACGATGCCTTGAAGGATGAGTAAGTGTGGTCTGTGGCAGGGGTGATGGAAGTAAGATAGAAGTAAGGGATCTCACGGAGAAGGAAAAGGAATATGAGACACAAAGGTGTGGAACAGCAAGGTACATGCCGAGCTCAAAGTAGTCAGAAGTGGCAGATGCGCTGTGCACAGGAGGCAGCTGGAGAGGAGTTTGTGAAGCCAGACCTGGCTGCATCATGGAGGGCCCAGCAGGCTCTGCAAGGAGTTCTGACTTTGTTCTGTGGTCAGTAAGATGCATGGAGGATTTTCATCTGAGAGTGGTACAATCTGATTTGTGTTTGAATAGTTCACTCTGGAGGTTACATGCTGGATGCACAGCTGGGGAGAGAAACTGAAGCAGAAAGTCCTTCCAGCAAGAAATGTCTTTAACAATTTTTGTTGGAGGAATGCATTTGTTTTAAGTGTTTTCCATCTTTTATAATATTCCCAAAGCTTGAAGGTCGTTGCCCATCAATTCCCACTCCTCAGCAACTTTCTTCTAATTGCCTTCCTAATTCCTCTTGCTGGAAGCATTCTCACTCACCAAATCCCTAGAGGTGAAAAGAAACTATTTGGATGATACATGTCTGTGTTGTTGCAGAGCACTTCATGTATTGCAGACTGTGAATTCTTTAGACCATTCTCAGTTGTCTATTTCACATCTGGCAATAGATACAAGTAAAAGTAGCATGCATCCTTTAAGCACTGTTGAAGTAATATATAATGATGCTAAGACATAGTGACAGATGGGCCCTGGAAACTTGGGACAATAAATCCTGTTCTCATGAAACTGTACCAGTGCATATCATTTTGTCACTGCAAAATATATCCCTATAAATATGTTTCTTTTTTCTGCTTGTTAAATACTTGCATGATATGTTGTTACTTTCTTATACCTTATCATTGATTGGCAGTCTTCAAGTGTTTACCGTTATAAAAATTGACATATACAGCTCTTGAAGCACTCATCTCCCAGTCACCAAAGTGCTGATTTTTGCCCATAGGTCAAGCACTCTCTGCCCTCCATTTCTTGTTGATGGAACAAACAAATTAAAACATTTTTTCATATTTAAGGTGTTAAAATATCTTGAGTACCACTGGGCATTCATATGTGTTAGCTTCTGGCTGCATATTTTAGAAGCGGGTTGCAAATATTATAACTTGAGCCTCAATACAGTAGAATTTTAAAGGATCTGGCCATGCTTATAAATGGAATCAAAGCAACTTTGACTACTATGGCTAGGGCTTCTGATGATAATTTGATAAATGTGCCAGATACAAAACATAATCCAAGATTGTATTCCAAAGTGTCAGATTTCAAGGTCTGTATTCTACTTATTTAAAAGTATTATACACTTATTGTGCCTTAGCGATTATTGATAATGATTAATATGATAGTAATTTTAATTCCTACCAATTCAATTGTATTTACAATCATGGTAATGTGTAAAATATGTAAACTGTAACTGTATTTGCATGGCACGTTTAGTTCTGCTTATGCAAACTATGCTAATCCAGGAAGTATCCATAAGTCATCTCATAATCTCATCTGTGATCTTTCATGGTTACAAAGGAGCCAGAAAGGAATAATTTCTTTTTAGAAGCATACAAATAATTTCAGTGAATAGATGGATGGATGGATGCATTCATTAAGAAATCTTAACTGACATCTTGCTGTATACATTGTATGTTAACTGACATCTTGCTGTATACACTGTACCTAAGACATGGTTCTTGTGCCTATCTCATCATTCACTTAGTATCTGCTATATGTCATCCACTGTACTGGGTGCTGCAAACACAACCTTAAATTATCCGACTTAAAGTCTCAGGGTGTTACTCATCTTCAGAACACACTCAAACATTTACCATGAGAGATAGACTTCTTTTTTTTTTCTTTTTATTATTATTATTATTATTATTATTATACTTTAGGCTCTATGGTACATGTGTGCAACGTGCAGGTAAGTTACATATGTATACATGTGCCATGCTGGTGCGCTGCACCCACCAACTCGTCATCTAGCATTAGGTATATCTCCCAATGCTATCCCTCCCCCCTCCCTCCACCCCACAACAGTCCCCGAAGTGTGATGTTCCCCTTAATGTAACTCCAGAGAATACGTTCAGAGAAGATTTAAGTAGGAAACTCAGACTTCACCATCAGATCCAATAAGTTGGAGAGACCAAATATAAATTCATGAAATAACCAATATGGATTACAAAGGCGTATTCTGCGAGTAACACAAGATGCACATTATTTATATACACGAGCTGAGTTGTCAGTTGTTGCGTGACGCCTGAGTTAAGGTGATCAGAGGAGGCTGTAGTCAGATCACTCTGGAAGGAAAGGTTGGCACAGACTTGGCAGAATTTTTCAGGAAGATGGACAGCATGAAAAACAATGAACATTAAAAAGCCAAAGATTTTTTACAAATGGAAAAACGCTGAGGGTTGCTGGCCTTTGTATCTTGGGTCATAACTCTGCTTATAAAAGACGTTTATGAATATTGAATGACTCTTGGAAACACGAGCCAAAAAATAATACATGAAACTTATGCCCAGAGGATTATTTCCATACTTTACTGGGAAAATAAAAAGAGGTCAATTCTGATTGACCACTGCATACCATCTAGCATGTGCTGAGCTTGTTGGTGACACGTGAATGCCACTATATGTTTCTGAAAAGTCCAAGGCAGAAAACATTCCAAACAAAACAATTAAATTACTTCCTATGGAAAAGAAAGTTTTCTATATTACATAGTAGAATTTTTGCTAAGCCAGTTTTTATAACTGAGGTCGTTTGAAATTAAGATGTTTATATGCTTCTAATTTCTGATCACCACTGGTGCTTCTAAAATGATTTAAAATAATTCATTATTTTATATAGTTTGAAATGTAGTGTGGGCCAGTTTTACAACATTAATTTCCTTAGCAAACAAATCAGAAACAAAAACTCAGTCACATCTGTTATTGATAGCTTTTCATTCTGAATTGGTGAGGCCCCAATTTTTAAATTTAAATTTATTTTTGCCAACTGGAGAAGTGATTTTGTTAAAGCTAAAATGTCCAACTTAAAAAAAAATTGAAAAGCTATTTTTAAAAATTTAGCATGTAAGCATTGGTCCAAAAACATATCAGAATACGTTGTGAAAAGCATGTCTCTCCTCCACCTTTGGCTCTTAGCCACTCACTTGCCCGCCCCCCTCCCCACAACACAAAGGGAAATATCACGGTTTATCCTCATTTGTTAACATTGTAAGTGTACCTTAATGTAATGGTGAGCTCTCATTCTATGTTCCACTGAGTTTAATTCATTTCCAAAGCAAATTATGAGCAATTAAAAAGAGGGTAATTGTAGTGCTACTACATATAACATTGTTAATGACAAAATTGAAATAAAATAGTAATACTGTTTTGAAAAAGTACAATATAAATTCATCCTATTTGGGTGCCCTTGTACTCAACGATCTATAATTACTCTTTTCCTGCCTAATATGTACTCATTCATTGCTCCAATTTTAACATAGTTCTCTGCTGAGTCCCATAAAATTGCAATTTTCGTTTTTGGAATTATTTGCATTTTTGAAAACAAGTGACAACTATGCCTAGTTCTTAAAATAAAGATGAAGTGATAATTTTCTTTTTCTTTTTCCCTAACACACAAGTAAAAAACATTTGCTCATTTAATAAAAGTCCATTTGAAAATACACTTTTATTTTTCTCCATGACACTGTCAACATATAACATAATGAATATTTTATATTTTATTTCATTCAGAATGTAAATTGCATAAAGACAGAAGCATTTGTTTTGTTCACCCTTGTATCCCTAGTTCTTGAACACTGCCTAGATTAAAGGGATGCTTATGAGCTGAGGGAAAGAAGGAAGGAAGGGAGGGAGGGAGGAAGGAAGGAATGAAGGGCACAACTTTAAATAATTCATATTCTGTTATCTTCTTGGGTGTTAATCAAATTTAGGCTCAGAAAAAGTCAATTTTATATTGGCTATATTATCTGTATTTAGATTATAATTAATTTACATTTTCAACTGTGCAATATACGAGGCAAGTATGATGCTTATAGTTAAAGATCCTCTGTGAGATCTTTAACACAACTATTAAAAAATGCAACTGTAAAAAAGGTTGAAGATGACTATAAAAAATCCTTAAATTATTTGTTATATATTTAACCTTTGCGATGTGTTTATGTGTAGCACATAAACACCAGTAGCATCAGTAGCATCCTAAGATGCAGTTTTTCTCTTCCATGGGTATAAATCTTCATATGATGACAATTGAACAATTTAATAGGGCCATTGTCCTTCTTGTCACCCAGAGCCAAGCTTCAGAGTTTGCTTTCATATCTCTTTTGTGAGTCTTCCCAAACCCAGGAGTCACCAAGTTTGGTTGATTATCTTGCCCCTGAAAACATTATTTGTCCATTCATTTGGGAATTACCATCGGTTTCTCTAAACTCCCCACAGAATTAATCTTACCATCTTTCCCACCATGTTTATAGCTTTAAGTTATTTTGCCTTATATATTAGCTGGATGTGTTCACATATGTTTTTCTACAAGATTGTTGTTCTTTTGGTTGTTGCTGGTGGTGGTGATGGTGGGGTGTGTGTGTATGTGTGTGTGTGTGTGTTAGCTAGGCATTATATATCCTCTAGTGTAAAACAGGCACTTACCCAGTGTTAAGTTGAGTTTATACTTCGTTTTTGGGTCAGATAACTTCCATTAAGTGTTTTATCATAGTGTTAGTTTTGCATACACCATAAACTATTTCCAGAAACCTCTCAAGGAGATATTTGGATACCTATTTGTTACTAAAGGTAGAGGCTTATGTCAGTATCCTGCAACATGTTTTATCATTTAATCTGAAATCTTTACATTTTATTTCTATTTTCATTTCCCTAGCAGGTTTAATCAGAGGAGTAATGATATATGTGACTGAATTCAGAACTGACTTACATGGATGACTATAAATTGATGACTTAATGGGATAGTCCTAAAAAAGCAAAAGATTTTCTATTTAAAGTTTCTAATTTTTAACCTCATGAAGTTTTCTGTTTTATTATTCCAAAGGCATTTTTTAAATTCCCATGTTATTAAAGCATTCTAATGTCAGAATAGATACCCTATTAAAAAATGAAAGTGGTACATCTTTATATTTCTTTTACATATACAATCCCAATTAAAATGAAAGTCAATATGTGTTTTCCTTGCAAATTAAGACAAGTTTCTTCTTCACTTTTTTTTGTTAGTCTTGAATTCTATTTTTATTTCACTGTGGTCCAAGAGAGTGGTTGTTTTGATTTCAGTTATTTTGCATTTTCTGAGAGGTGTTTTATGTCTGATTAAGTGTTGATTTTAGAATATGTGCTATGTGACAATGAGAAAAAATGTATATATATGTGTATATATACATCCACATATATACAGTGGAAAGTTCTGTAGATGTCTGTCAGGTCCATTTGATCTTTGGGGGTTTTGGCCTTAATGATCCAATACTGTCAAGGTGTTGAAATCTCACATTATTATTATGCAGAACTGTAAGTCTCTTTGAACATCTGTAAGAACTTGCTTTATAAATTTGGGTGTTCCTGTGTAAAGTGCATATATATTTATGATAATTAGGTCTTTTTTTATTATTATAAAAAATTTGCAGAACGTGCAGTTTTGTTACATAGGTATACACATGCCATGGTGGTTTGCTGCACCATCAACCTGTCATCTACATTAGGTGTTTCTTCTAATGCTCTCCCTCCCCTAGCCCCCCACCCGCTGACAGGCCCCAGTGTGTGATGTTCCCCTCCCTGTGTCCATATGTTCTCATTGTTCAACTCTCACTTATGAGTGAGAACATGCAGTGTTTGGTTTTCTGTTCCTGTGTTAGTTTGCTGAGAATGATGATTTCCAGCTTCATCCATGTCCCTTCAAGAAACATGAACTCATCCTTTTTTATGGCTGCATAGTATTCCATAGTATATTGGGCCACATGTTCTTTATCCAGTCTGTCATTGGTGGGCATTTGGATTGATTCCAAGTCTTTGCTATTGTGAGTAGTGCTGCAATAAACATACGTGTGCATGTGTCCTTATAGTAGAATGATTTATAATCCTTTGGGTATACATCCAGTAATGGGATTGCTAGGTCAAATGGTATTTCTGGTTCTAGATCCTTGAGGAATCGCCACACTGTCTTTCACAATGGTTGAACTAATTTACACTCCCACCAACAGTGTAAAAGTGTTCCTAGTTCTCCACATCCTCTCCAGCATCTGTTGCTCCCTGACTTTTTAATGATCGCCATTAAACTGGCGTGAGATGGTATCTCATTGTGGTTTTGATTTGCATTTCTCTAATGACCAGTGATGATGAGCTTTTTTTCTTCTTCACTTTTTAATCAGCTTGAAGTGAATGCCTTGTTAATTTTCCTACTAACAGTGCTAAACCTAGCAGTTTTAAAGACCTTCCTGTTGACCACAGTGTGCTCTTGGTTCTTGTAGGCAGGGAGCTGGCTTAGGACCTACATAGCATATTTGGAAGAATGGCTTCTAGTTCTTTAAGTGTTGGAATTTGTGTGGCTGAGAAAAAAAAAAGAGTAATATTTTCCCTTTGCATGAATTAAATATTTTACCTGCAAAGTTGCTTGTCTTTTATAAATTATTTTTCTTATAAGTAATGCTACTTAAAATGCTAAACTTATTCCTTGTCAAAGTCTGTTCTATTATGATACAAAAATTGTAGATAGCTTTTATTGAAATAATATTTGACATTTTCCTCCACAGATTGTTCTTTAAAATATTTGCTTTGCTTAATAATGCCATGTAAAATTTATTTTTAGGGGGATAGTTCCTATGTGAAAGATCGCTGGTGTGTTTTTGATGGATTTATGGTCTTTTGCCTTTGGGTTTCTTTGGTGCTACAGGTAATTAAATATTTTTTAAATTACAAGGGGGTATTCTCCAAAATGGGAATTATTTTGCATTAAAAGTCTAAATAGAAATATTACAAAATATATATCAAATGTGATTGTGTAATTGCCTACAACATTTTATTTTATTTTTATTTTAACAGATGTGATTAATCTGTTTACTCTGACATATTTGAAATTTGAAAAATTAATTTTAATTGATACATAATACTTGTATGTATTTATGGAGGACTGAGTGATATTTGATGTATACAAGGTGTAATGATCAAATCTGCATAATTAGCAATTTTATATCACCTCAAACATTTTATTGTAGAAAAGTCAATAGCTGTAATATCTTAATTATTGTCAGTTACATTTGTGAATTATTTCTCAATCAGAAACGATAATCAATACTATAGAAAATTATTAGGTGTTAATCAGATATAAAATATATTCCCTGAAATGAAGGAAACGATGTGGAGTAATATTTATGTATTTGTAAATAAAACATTGAACTTAAAATTTTAAAGTCTAGTCTTCCCGTATTTGGATAGGTATTAGCCAACATAAAATACTGTATTGCAAATATTAAATGCTTTATTGTAAGTGATGGGGAATGTACATTAAAAAGGCTTACAGGAGAGATTTGATTGGAAAATAAGTAGAATTAATTTCCGTGCATTCATTCAGACATGATTTTGCCTTTTAATTCAACTAAAGTTACTATATTCTATTGATTTGATTTGATCTGTTTTGATTTGATTGTGGTAAGAATGCCTAACATGAGATCTACTGTTTTAATGAATTTTAATTGTACAATAAATTATTGTTAACTATAGGTACAATGTTGCACGGGTCTCTAGAGTTCATTCATCTATTCTTTATTTAAAAATTCAGAATTCAAAACTTCACAGCCCATTCTGCCAACTCATCATAGTGTTTGTTGATAAGCTTTCCTTTCTTATTTTTATAAAGTTCACCTCTCCCACAATTTAATTTCATCACTCATATTTTTTTTAATCAGCTTTCTCAGGTTGAATCGTTTCTCACATTAATGTGTTCTTTTCCACTTAATAACTATTGTGTGATTGACAAACATTTCGAATTATTATTTTGCCTCTGCTAGTAAATAGTGCAATTCTTTTTTAGCATTTTTAACCCTTTCTCTATTACTTTATTTTCTAGATATTCAAAAGTCTCCACTAAAGAACATTATTAACAAGAAAGACAGCACACTTACTTTATATTCTAAGTTGGCACTTCTTGTAACTAAAAACTGTTTTAATGAATGAGACAGGAAATGAACAAGATTAATGTTGTTCATTTAGTTTATGTATTTGTTTCTGTTAAGATAGCTATAACTTCAAAATATACTCAAAAAGATTTTGGTGGAAAATAATGTATGGCTAAATTCAGAGTAGAGGTGCACCTACTTATGCTGCTAACATCTGTATATTCCATGACTATAAGCAATGCTAAGGGAAAATCCAACCTCATTTACCCATCTTTTAATTTGTAGGTGTTTGAAATTGCTGATATCGTTGATCAGATGTCACCTTGGGGCATGTTGCGGATTCCACGGCCACTGATTATGATCCGAGCATTCCGGATTTATTTCCGATTTGAACTGCCAAGGACCAGAATTACAAATATTTTAAAGTGAGCGCTGCTTTACAATAAGTTAAGAGGAAAAGTTGATGAAGTTTTTTGTAAGTTTTATGTACTTTACCAACTTTTGTTTCCCTAGGCGATCGGGAGAACAAATATGGAGTGTTTCCATTTTTCTACTTTTCTTTCTACTTCTTTATGGAATTTTGGGAGTTCAGATGTTTGGAACATTTACTTATCATTGTGTTGTAAATGACACAAAACCAGGGTAAGTTTATCTATTAACTGCATTTTAATCTAGTTGATTAACAAAGTTATCTCTGTAATTTTCATGAGAATAACCTCTGAGTCAGATTTTTCAAACAGTGCTTATGTCCTCTTTGTTCTGTGTCTCTGCTTCCTCGATATTGTTTTTGTCCAATTTTTATTTTATTTTATTTTATTTTTGAGACAGAGTCTCGCTCTGTCACGAGGCTGGGGTGCAGTGGTGCGATCTCGGTTCACTGCAACCTCCGCGTCCTGGGTTCAAGCGTTTCTCCTGCCTCAGCCTCCAGAGTAGCTGGGACTACAGGCATGTACCACCATGCCTGGCTAATTTTTGTTTTGTCCAATTTTTAAAGACAAATATTCAAGACAACACAGATTGGAAAATGTAAGCTGGTGGGAAAGTAGATTAAGCAAATACAAAGTGTACATTTAGAAACCTGAGTGTGGCAAAATGGGGAGTGTGCTAACATAATAACATAAACCTAAAGCTTCACTGTGGAAGCTTTTCATGTTAGAATGAGTTACATGTTCGGGAAAAAAAGCTCATTTTTATTATTATTTACTTTTGTCATCATTCCCTAAAGTAGTTTCCTAAATGATTATAACATCATTTCGAGACAAATAGACACTATTATCTGTTGCATTTGTCTGTTGTAGGGTTGGTGGGTAAGACAGAATGTATGTACTTTAATTACCTATTATGTATTATGCAATAGGGCACCTGCCTCTTCTACTTGGCTGGTCATTGTTAATATACAACTCCAGGGATGTGATGGCAGGAGAGAGCAGAGTGGGTTGTTGGCCCCTGGATGGTCCAGAAGTGTCCCATTAGGTGTTAGCTAGATATAGAGTTTGGGGTTCCAAGCACAACCCAGAAGTGCAACAGATATGACTAAGC
The DNA here is from genome assembly GCF_028885655.2 of Pongo abelii. Taxonomy (NCBI): domain Eukaryota; kingdom Metazoa; phylum Chordata; class Mammalia; order Primates; family Hominidae; genus Pongo; species Pongo abelii. The sequence goes on along the minus strand of NC_071999.2, from coordinate 107,583,456 downwards.
CAGATTTCAGGGTAGCAGGGATTGGGGATAATACAATTGATTTTACACCTTATATTCAAATCTTCACATAGGAATTTGTCTATTTATAAATGAAGAACTCATCCATAAATTACCGATTGAAAAATCTTGATTCGAATCGTAGAAATTAGATTTAAAGCACTTTATAAAATTCAAAAAGAGATTAGAAGCAGCCATTCATCTTCAAAATATTTTTAATATATCAATATCTACTTACAAACCAATTGGGTGTATAAGGATCATTGAGTTTAAAAATATTGAAAGGGTTATGTTGTGTTTTCTGCAGTTGGAGCATTTTTTTTCATAAAGTCTATATACTTGTATATATACAAAGTAAATAAACCACAAATAAGTGAATATCTCTGTGAGTATAGACATCATGATAAGCTTGGCTCAATTCCAACACTTTATTGTATGAGTTTGCATAAATTATTTAGGTTACTCCTCAATGAAGTAGATTAATAACAGGACATACTTTCTAGAGGTGTCAGGAAGAGCAAATGAGGGAATGAATGTAAAGACAAGCAAAGTAACCAGCACATAGTAAAGACATTCACTGTATGCCAGCTGTCATTATTTTGTTGTCATAAAGAGATATGTAAACATGCTTACATGCTGAGGTGGTAGGCATAAGTGTATCCTCCAAAACAGAGATAACATGGTTAAAAAAAAGGAAAGAGCAATAAAGAAGACCAAAATTTAAACTTGTAAGAATATGAAAGGAAAACATCTATGACTAATTCATGGCTATGTTATTTTACTGACAAAGTAACTAAATTAATTCTGAGTTTATTTCACATTTATAATGGTCATTTAATTATTAGTCTCTCCCAGAAGTAAATTTAATAATTGAATTTCTAATTCATGCACAAACAGTATATGTATATTATGCAACTCCTGATAGTTACATAATATACTAAAAACTAAAAGTGAATTTAATTGTTTGCTGTTGCACCACCCCAAAGAATGTCAACGCCAAAAGGGTAGAGATTTTGTTTCCACGTGTTTTCAGACCAGGAGGCATGTGCAAGTTTCTAAGAAAATATGAATGAATGCAGTAACTTCAAAACATCAGTATAATTTCACTGGTTAAGTGTTAAACAGTAAAGCATAATCTATTAATCAAGGCCTTAATTAATTTTATTTTTATTTAGAAGGCATGCATCTCATACCTACTTAGAAATTTACCAGAGGGGGCTGAGCACAGTGGCTCACACCTGTAATCTCAGCACTTTAGGAGGCTGAGAAGGGTAGATAACCTGAGGTCAGGAGTTCCAGACCAGCCTGACCAATACGGTGAAACCCCTTCTCTACTAAAAATATAAAAATTAACCAGGCATGGTGGCACAGGCACCTGTAATCCCAGGAGGCACCTGTGATCAGGAGGCTGAGACAGGAGAATTGCTTGAATCCAGAAGGTGGAGGTTGCAGTGAGCTGAGATCGTGCCACTGCACTCCAGCCTGGACCCCAGAGCAAGACTCCGTCTCAAAAAAAAAAAAAAAAAAAGAAAGAAAGAAATTTACCTTAGGTTCACATAAGTGTGGACTGATACCATGCCTTCCTTGATTATCCATAGTATTATATTGAAGTAAAGATCTCATTTTTTCTTGTTTTTTAATATAACTTTTATTTTTGCATGATGTGAGTGAATAATCTATTCAAAATTATTTTTAAAAGAAAAATACTGTTGCTACTAACCCCACTCCCAATCTTCATTATTATTGTTCAAAATAGCCTTGGAAAATAACTTTTTGATAACCATTTTCTGGACATATTATTATTTTCCCCTATTATTGAAATTATGTCTCTACTTTAACCACTTTATTGAGATTTTGGTGAATATAAAAATCTTTACATATTTATTATATACGTCTTGAGGGAACTGCTTCCTTTTTCTGTCAGAATTAAATCCAGAAAGTAAGTTATTGCATTTATTATTCTACTTCCTGAAAATTATGATCCTTCTCAAATTAACTTGTGTATTTCTTATGAGGTACTTCCTGAAAATAATGATCCTCCTCAAATTAATTTGTGTATTTCTTATGAGGTACGGGTCAAGATGTAGTCTTAACTTAGTGGTTGGAATGGACATCGGTATCTTAGGAGAAGCTCTCAGTATTTCTGTTAAGTGGGATGTGAGCTGTAGAGTTTTCAAAGTGAGGAAGTTACCTTTCATTCCTATAGTGCCAAGAGTTTTTAATCATTGATGTATGCTAAATTTTGTCCGGTGCTTTTCCGTTTTGTTCTGTTAATGTACTGAATTACATGATTGACTTTTTTAATAGAAACCAATCTTGCATTTCTGGTATATTGCTAATTTGGTCATATTGTATTCCTCTTTATACATTGGAAGATTTGATTTGCTGATGTTTTTGTTACAAATTATTGCATCTTTGTTCACAAGGAGCATTATTTTTAGGTTTTTTTAATTGAAATATCTTTACCGGGTTTTGAAATCCGGGTAATGCTGTCCTCATAAAACAAGTGGAACGTGTTTCCAAGGGTTAATATAAGATTCATATTCTTTCTTTCTTAAATGTTTGATAGAATTCATGAGTAAAACTCAGGGCCTGAAATTTTCTTTGTGCGAACGTTTTTCATTACAAATTAAATGTATTCAACTTACAGAGCTATGGAGTTGTTATCTTTCTTGTTCTGTTTAGTTGGTAAATTTTGCTTTTCAAAGAGCTTACCTATTTTTATAGTTTGTCAATATTGCATAATGTTTATACAAATGCCCTCTGATTATCTTTTGAATGTCTGATTATCTTTTTAACATCTGTAGAATAGTGGTAATAAGCCATTTTTTCCTGACATTGATAATTTGTACCTTTCTCTCCATTTTTTTATGTCTTCTCAATTGTATTAATCTTTTCACACACATACAAGAATCTTTGCCCTATTTAATGTTCTCTATTGTTAGTCTGTTTTTCATGTTGATTTTTTATCTTCATTATTTCCTTATTTCTGCTTTTTAGTTTTTGTTTTCTTTTTCATCTTTCATAAAATGAAGGTATATAGACATCTTTTAACATTTTTCTAATACAATAATTTAAAAATATAATTTTCCTCTAAGCACTGTTTTAGCCTCTAAGCACTGTTTTAGCTGCATTTCCAAAATGTTGATATGTTGTATTTTTATTATTATTCAATTCAAATATCTTCTAATATATGTGATTTCTCCTTTGACCCGTAGGTTATTTAGAAGTATATTTTTAGAAGGGTGAGATTTTCTAAAAATGTTATTTGGGTGCATAATTTTATTCTGTTGTGGTCAGACAATAGTCCCCGTGAAATTTCAGCCTTTTGAAATTCATTAGGAATCATTTTAAGGACCAGTATATGGTCTTAATTGGTGAAAATTCCATGAGAATTTGAAAAGAGAAAAAGTGAAATCTGCAATTTTTTAGTATAATATCTATAAATGTTACCAAAGTCAAGTTGGCTGATAATTTGTTCTAGGTATTTCTATCCTTCTTGGTTTTTAAAATCAGGGTTGTTCTAGCAATTGCTGAGAGAGCACTATTCAATTTTCTAGATGTGACAGAAATTTTCAATCTCTCTTATTTTTGTCAGTTTTTGCTTTATATAATTTTCAACTTTAATTAGGCGCATAACGTGTCATTGTATCTTTCAGATGGGCTGACCTTTTTATCATCATGAATTTTGAATTTTTTTCCTAATTAGCTTCTGGATGCCAGGGTATATGATAGGTCAAGAACATGACATTTCAAATTTTTCAATAATCATAACTCTAAATTAATTTATAACTCTAAAATAATTTATTTTATTTAATCACCTTTTATCTTATTAACCAATTGATTTGTTCCCACAATTACTTAAGTGTACTTTAGACCATTCCTGGATTGACAGTAAAAGGGAGCACATGACAAGTTCTTAGTTTTAGAGCATGGGCTGCATAATCCTGAGCCCAACCTGGTGGTGATGAAATTAAGCCCAGCGCTAAGAGCGTAAATGAAGAAGAAACTCAGTAGTAAGAGAGTCTGGACCAACTAGTCAGATGCCCTAATCAGCAACTCTCATTCCACTGTCAAAACCTTGGAGATTTTGTGTGTTTTTTAAATAAGTGAAATGATTCAAGTGGTGCCTACCAAATTTATTTTGTCCTCTCCATCAGTGCGTGGCATACAGCATTAATGATGAGAAGCAACTAACTCCCATAAGCTATTTTGGGGGAATAGAGGATGGTACAAATATCACAACTTTACAAAAAATATTACAACTCCTTCAAAACACAGTTTGGCAGTTTTTGTTAAAAAAAAATAAAAAAGTTGATCAGGCTGGGTGCAGTGGCACACGCCTGTAATCTCAGCACTTTGGGAGACTGAGGTGGGGGGATCACTTGAGCCCAGGAGTTCGAGACTAGAGTGAGCTATGATTGCATCACTGCACTCCAGCCTGGGTGATAGAGTGAGACCCAGTCTCTAAGAAATAAAAATGAAAGAAAGAAAAAAAGTTGAACAGGCACCTGCCACATGTCATTTATTCAACTCCAGGTATTTAACCAAAAGAAATAAAAATGTATGTCCACACAAAGATTTACATATGAATGCCCACGGCAACTTTATTCATAATACTCCAAACTGGTGACAACCCAAATTTCCATCAACAGATAGATAAACTAATGATGATATATCCATACAATAAATACTATTTAATAATAATAAATAATGAACTATTGATGTATACAGCATGTTAGATAAATCTCAAAATAATTATGATGACTGAATAAAGCCAGATTAAAAAGATGACATATTCTATGATTCCATTTACATAAAATTCTAGAAAATGCAAACTTATCTTTAATGATAGAAAAGAAATCAGCAGTTGCCTAGTGATAAAGGTTGTGGTGGAAATAAGGGTTTACAAAGGGGCATCAAGAAACCTTTGGGGTTTATTGACATGTTCGTTATCTTGGCTGTGGTTCTGTACATGAGCCACAACTTATCAAACTGTACACTTTTGTATGTGCAGTTTATGTTATGTCAGTTACACCTACTAAAACTGCTTAAAATGTCTCAGGGTGAAGTAGAAATCTAATTTTTCCTATGGTTAAGCAATTGTGCCTGCACTATTTATTGTGTACTATTACCCACTGAGTTTAGTTTCACCTATCTCATTCACTAATTCCCTGTCTATACGTGGGTCTGTTCCTATGGGGCTCTATTGTGCTTCACTGGTCTATTGGACTATCTCTTTGCCAATATCAGACTCTGAAAGTCTTTCAAATTACAACCTGGCTTTATACATGGGGTCATATTTCCAGCTTTCAGCTTTACATGGGCTCAAGACCTGGTCTTCCGCCTCCTGTGGGCATTAAAACCCAGGCTCTTGGATACTGGGTACCTAGCTCCCATTCGTAACACTGTGTCAACTCATGTTCCTTCTGTTCCTACTCATTTACTGCTTTCCTTCTTATGTTTTGACATTTTGGAATGCATTTTTTTTATTGTGAGCCCAAATGTGGAGTTTTTAATGCTATCTGTTTGTAGTGGAAGGAGTTGAACTTGATGTAGTCCATCTTCCCACAACCAGGACTCACATTCATAGCTATTTTGTTTTCTGTTTTTGTCTAAGGTCCTTGAGGACACGTATGAGAAAGGGGAAGAGGATATTGTGTTATATTCATCTTTTTATCCTTACTAACTAGTATCCTAACACAGAAAAATTAATTAGTAACTATTTATTGAAGGCATGGTTGATAACATATTATATTTAGACGATAATATTAACATGATGACAAATTGATAAAGAAGATGAAATAAAAAAGAAACACAGAGAAAAGTAAGTTGTTAAAAGCAGGAAAGGAGAAATGGCTAAAAAATAGAAAAACAAAGTTTAAGCAGAAAGAAGCAGTGAATTAGTTCATATACAGAGTAAGAAAACTGAAGCAAGTGGTGAGTAAGGGAGTTGACTGTGTGGGTGAGGGAAGAGACAAATGCATGGAAGAAAATCTGTAGGTAGTTGGATTTATTTTTTTTTTAGTGTATGTAGGCTGTAGAATATGCCTAGATTGTTCTATGAGTGAATATGAAAATGGAAAAAGATATTGTGTGGGTTGGAGACAATCAATATGGAGATGAAGAACAGGGAAATCTTCTGGATAAGAAAGCAGCTGTGTAGTACTGCAGTGGGTACAGAGGCTGGCTTCAAATTACCGTTTTATTAAAACCAAGTCAGAATGTGAGAGTTATAAAACTTGTAAATGCAGCTAGAAGATCAGGCAGTATGCTGGCAAACGAAAGCTCATATTGCCACATAAATGATCACAGAAATTGAGAACAGATTCATGAATGTCTTCTGAACTCATGACCCTAGAGTTGCTTCAGTAAGTATTATTTGCTAGTTCCATGCTGTATTTGGTACCAACAAAAGAACGATACTGAAAAAATGCATGAAAACATGCCTTGTGATCTAAATATTAACTCCAGCTCGTTACTTTATCCTAAAAATGAAGTTCACCATGAAAAATTTCATACATGTTGACAGAATGCTTAGTTACCTGAGACATAGCCATTATGGTGAAATGGCTGCATTTTTCTCTTTCCCATATGTGTAAAACCTGCCTAGTAGCATACACACACACACACAAACACATACACACACATTTATTTTGTCTTCTTTTTATGTGACTCTTTGTTTACTATTTGAGAAGAAAATGCTTAACTAGCCACATGGTAGTAATGTTGCCCATAATCACAACTGTTATATCTTTGATGCTTCATTTCAAGAATCTATCAATAATATCTTTTTTGTTGTGTTTTTTTGAGACAGACTCTCACTCTGACACCCAGGCTGGAGTGCAGTGGCATGATCTCAGCTTACTGAAACATCCATCTCCCAGGTTCAAGAGATTCTCCTGCCTCAGCCCCCCAAGTAGCTGGGACTACAGGCACGTGCCATCACACCCGGCTAATTTTTGTATTTTTAGCAGAGACAGGGCTTCATCCTGTTGGCCAGGCTGGTCTCGAACTCCTGACCTCAAGAGATCTGCCTGCCTCAGCCTCCCAAAGTGCTGGGTTTAAAGGCCTGAGCCACCATGTCCAGCCTTATTTTTTAAAAAAATTTCAGTTCAATATTACTGCATTTCAAAGCCCCACACATAAGCAGAAAAGCTGTCAGCATCATTTTACGGTTACTATTAGCCCAGACATAAATTTAGTTTTACTCTTAGAGACTCAAGAAATATCCAAACTCAAAATAAAACAGAAAATGGTTAATTGATTTGAAAATTTTTAACTTTTTTGTTTCCTTTTGTAGACTCTAAACTATGCCTTTTTTTAAAAAAAAAGAAATTCTGTTATTTGGAATAACAGGAATGAATCTAGAAGACATTATGCTAAGTGAAATAAGCCAGGCACAGAAAGATCAATACTGCATGATCTCACGCATATGTGGAATCCTAACCAGTTAATTCATTGAAGTAGAGAGGACAATGATGGTTACCAGGGGCTGCGGTGGGAAGGAGATGGGGCTGCAAGGGAATGAGGAGTTGCTGATCAAAGGGTACAAAGTTTCAGCTAGGCAGTAAGAGTAAGTTTTGAGATCCATGCACAACAGAGTGACAATGGTCAATAATAATGTGTTATCTATTTCAACATAACTAAGAAAGTAAATTTCAAATGTATCATCACAAAAAAGTTAAGTGACATGATGGATATATTAATTGGCCCGATTTAACCATTATGCCTTGTATACATATATCAAAACATCACATGATGCTGCATTAAAGTAGTACAATTATGATTTGTCAATTAAAATACTATTATTTTAAAAATCTATTATGCACATCTCTGAGTCACATATTAAGCTAAGGTATGATGGCTGTGTTTTCAGCAATCAGTGTTGCCGGCTACTGCTGTGACCTCATTTCTCTTAATCATTTAAGAGAAACGATTAAGAGAAATTGTTAACAATTGTTCCAACTTCTACCTAATTGATTTGCATGTATTATAGCCTAATCATGACAGAGATTTCAGACCAGAAACTTGCATATCTTGGGTTTCATAGTTGACCTCCGGAACTGATTCTGTTTAATATGTGAGGCAAACAAGATAAAGAAGCAACACAATATATACAGTTTTGCTTTTAAATGGAACTTAATTCTTGTAAGGCCCAATAGCAGGGAATCTTAGCTATGTCTTCGGTAGCAATACTAGTAAAGCTTTAGATTCTTCTCTGATAATGAATGGCAACCTAAGGCAATTATGAAAAGAGTAATGAGATTTGACTAAGCAAAGCAGCTCATTTCCTAAAGAAAGTTGAGAAGAGCAATGGCTTGTAGCAGAAACAGGTGTTGCGAAATACCAGCTGTGATGGCAGCAATCTCCCCGAAGCTGGAACAGGAATGTTTAAAAATGAGCTGGCAGGTTAAATAGAAAAGATGAAGACTTACCTGACACCTTATTATCATTCCTGAAAAAGAAGGGAAACGTATTCATAGCTCAGTATCAAATAATGAAATCTTATTTCCAAGAGTGAGATAATTAGAAAAACTTTAAGGTAAGTAAATGTAACCATTAAATATATAAAAGTTTAATATAGAGAGAGCAGGATTCAAATAGGAACTCAGGAACATATTTGCAATGGCTGGACCACTAGCTTTAAGCCCAGAGGTAGGGTGATCACACATCACAGATGCCCAGGACAATCTTGGTTTATCCCTACTGTTTCAAAGTAATCACTAACAGCCTCTTATTCGATTTTAAGGAATCTCAATGTAGACAATGCATCTTATGGTCACCTTGCCCAGGGGAAGTTTATAGAACTTGGTATTTTATAAAATATCACCAAGAGTTGAATTAGAGATAATATAAACTTGGATTTTTTTGCAGTTTGCTCTTGCTTGTCCAAATACATTTTAAGTTTATTAAAATAAATACATTAAAATTTATTAACTAAATTAAAATTTATTTGTCAGGTATTCTTTAGTGTACTTGGCAAATAAGTGAAGTATTGTCTTATAAATTTTGTTGACAAAGAGGTTTTTTCATGGAATGCTATGCAGCCATGAGAAAGAATGAGACTATGTCCTTTGTAGCAACATGAATGAAGCTGGAGGCCATTATCCTAAGCAAACTAACACAGGAACAGAAAACCAAATACCGCTTGTTCTCACTTATGAATGAGAGCTAAACACTGAGTACATATGGACACAAAGAAGGGAACAACAGACACTGGGGCCTACCTGAGGGTGGAGAGTGAGAGGAAGGTGAGGATTGAAAAACTACCTATTGGGTGCTATGCTTATTGCCTGAGTGACGAAACAATCTGTACACCATGCCCCCATGACACACAGTTTACCTATATAACAAACCCGCACGTGTATCCCTGAATCTAAAATAAAAGTTAAAAAAAAAAAGAAATACAAATAGAAACATACTGGAATTTAGAACATTAATTTTTAATTTATAAGGACTTTATCAAGAGACGGTTTTGTAGAATATGTAAAATCATAATTGCCCCAAATTCATGCAATGGTCTATGATGTCTTCTTGATTCCTATGTATTTATTTATTTACATATGTTTATTGATACGATAGATGTAAGTATTTTTGGAGTACATGTGATATTTCGATACATTCATGTAAGGCACAATAATCAGATCAGGGCAATTGGCATATCCATCCCCTGAAACATTTTTCTTAATACTGGGAACACTTGAATTATTCTCTACTAGCTATTTTGAAATATGTAATAGATTACTGTTTACTATAGTCACCCTACTGATTTATCAAACACTTAGGTCTTATTTCTTTTATCTGACTGTATTTTTGTACCCACTCATCAACCTTTCTTCATCCAACCGTGGCCTTTACCCTTCGCCCTCTCTGGTAACAACCAATCTACTTTCTTTCTTTTTTTTTTGCTCTCAACTGTGATACTATATTTTAAAGTCACAATGTTTCTTTTACATATGAAAAATAATACATTTCCATCCAAGCAGTCAATAAATAAAAGCAAAATGAAATGGACTATATCTTCAGGAATTTATGGATTTAATCTATGTAAAAATTAAAGATGTAAATAACATACTGCAATCTCCTCCGTGACTCCCAACAGTAGAAATAGGAAAAGCCCTAACTTTTTTTATTATTATTATTATACTTTAAGTTTTAGCATACATGTGCACAATGTGCAGGTTAGTTACATATGTATACATGTGCCACGCTGGTGTGCTGCACCCGTTCACTCGTCATTTAGCATTAGGTATATCTCCTAATGCTATCCCTCCCCCCTCCCCCCACCCCACAACAGTCCCCAGAGTGTGATGTTCCCCTTCCTGTGTCCATGTGTTCTCATTGTTCAATTCCCATCTATGAGTGAGAACATGCGGTGTTTGGTTTTTTGTCCTTGCAATAGTTTACTGAGAATGATGATTTCCAATTTCATCCATGTCCCTACAAAGGACATGAACTCATCCTTTTTTATGGCTGCATAGTATTCCATGGTATATATATGCCACATTTTCTTAATCCAGTCTGTCATTGTTGGACATTTGGGTTGGTTCCAAGTCTTTGCTATTGTGAATAGTGCCGCAATAAATATACATGTGCATGTGTCTTTATAGCAGCATGATTTATAGTCCTTTGGGTAAATACCCAGTAATGGGATGGCTGGGTCAAATGGTATTTCTAGTTCTAGATCCCTGAGGAATTGCCACACTAACTTCCACAATGGTTGAACTAGTTTACAGTCCCACCAACAGTGTAAAAGTGTTCCTATTTCTCCACATCTTCTCCAGCACCTGTTGTTTCCTGACTTTTTAATGATTGCCATTCTAACTGGTGTGAGATGGTATCTCATTGTGGTTTTGATTTGCATTTCTCTGATGGCCAGTGATGATGAGCATTTTTTCATGTGTCTTTTGGCTGCATAAATGTCTTCTTTTGAGAAGTGTCTGTTCATATCCTTTGCCCACTTTTATCTTCATAAGATCCACTTACTTAGGGCCTAAATATGAGCGAGATCATGTGATACTTGTCTTTCTGTGCTTGGCTTATTTCTTTTAACATAATGACATCCAGTTCTGTCCATGCTGCTGCAAACGTCAGGATTTCACTCATTTTTATGGCTGAATAGTATTACATTGTGTGTGTGTATATATACATATCACATTTTCTTTATCCATTTATCCATTGGTGGGCAGTTAGGTTGATTCCATATTTGGCTATTTGGAATAGTGCTGCAGTCAACATGTGAGTGCTGCTATCTCTTCAATATACAGATTTCCTCCCTTTTGGATATATACCCAATAGTGAAGTTGCTGGATCATAGAGTTATTTCATGTTTGGTTTTTTTCAGTCCATGCTGTTTTTCACAGTGGCTGTCAAAATTTGCATTCCCACCAACAGTGTATGAGTGTTCCTGTTTCTCTGCATTCTCACCAGCATTCACTGTCTTTTTTATAAAAGACATTTTAACTGGGGTGACATGATATTTCACTGTAGCTTTTATTTGCATTTCCCTGATGATTAGTGATGTTAACCATTTTTATATACCTATTTGCCATTTGTATGTCTTCTTTTGAGAAATGTCTGTTCAGATTTTTTGCCCATTTCTTAATCAGATTATTTGAGTTATTTGAGTTCTTTATATATTCTGGTTATTAATCCCTTGTCAGTTGAATCATTTGCAGATATTTTCCCTTATTCTGTGTGCTGTCACTTCACTTTGTTGATTGTTTCCTTTGCTGTGCAGAAGTTTTGAGCTTAATGCAATTCCATTTATCTATTTTTGCTTTAGTTGTCTGTGCTTTTCAGATTTTGCCCCCCAGAAAATTTGCCCAGACCAGTGTCCTGAAGCATTTACCCAATGTTTTCTTCTAGGAGTTTCATAGATTCAGTTCTTAGATTTAAGTCTTTAATCCTTTATTATTTGATTTTTATATGATGAGAGGTAGGAGCATAATTTTATTCTTCTGCACATGGATATCCAGTTTTCCCAGCACCATTTGTTGAAGAGACTGTCCTTTCCTTAATGTTCTTGACACCTTTGTCAAGAATGAATTGGCTGTAAAAGCATGTATTTATTTCTGGGTTCTCTATTCTGTTCCATTGGGATATTTTCTGTTTTTTTTTACCAGTACCATGCTGATTTGGTTGCTATAGCTTTGTAGCATATTTTGAAGTCAGTAAGTGTGATGCCTCCAGCTTTGTTCTTTTTGCACGGGATTGCTTTGGCTATTCAGAATCTTTTGTGTTTTAATATAAATTTTAGGATAGTTTTTATATTCCTGTGAAGAATGTCATTGGCATTTTGATAGAGATTGTGTTGAAACTGTAGATTGCTTTGGGTAGTGTTGACATTTTAACAATATTGATTCTTCCAATTCATGAGCATAGAATATCTTTCCATTTTTTTGTGTCCACTTCAATTGCTTTCATCAGAGTGTTATAGTTTTCATTGTAGAGATCTTTCACTTCTTTAGTCCCAATTATTCCTAGGCATTTTTAATTTTTTAATAAATATTGTAAATGGGATTGCTTTCTTGATTTATTTTTCAGATTGTTCACTGTTGGTGTATATAAATGCTATCAATTTTTGTATGTTGGTTTTGTATCCTGCAATTTACTGAGTTTGCTTATCATTTCTAACAGTTTTTGGTGGAGTCTTTAGGATTTTCTAAGGGTAAGATCATGTCATCTGCAAATGAGGATAATTTTATTTCTTGCTTTCCAATTTGGATGTCGTTTATTTCTTTCTCTTATCTGATTGCTCTGGCTAGAACTTCCAGTATTATGTTGAATAAATGTGATGAAAATGGGCATCCTGATCTTGTTCCAGATCTTAGCAGAAAGACTTTCAATTTTTCCACCTTTGGTATGATGTTAGCCATTGGTTTGTCAAATATGGTCTTTATTGTTTTGAGGTATACCCCTTTTATACTCAATTTTTTAGTGTTTTGATAATAAAGAGATGTTGAATTTTACCAAATGTTTTTTCTGCATCTATTGAAATAATAACATGGTTTTTGTTCCTGGTTTATTTATGTAATATATCATGTTTATTGATTTCCATATGTTAAGCCATCCTTTCATTTCTGGGAGGTTAAATAATATGTCCAGATGGTAAGTGAGAGAGCCAGGATTTCAATTCAAGTCTAACTTCCAAGCCTATGTACGTTTTACCATTTGAGAAACTTCTGTATTTTAATTCTACATTCATAAACCTATATACACATAGAGATCCACATCCATACGTATAAACTGTTTATAATATATGTAGTATAATTTCTACATTAAAGTTTTTATTAAGTCTGGTTTCTATCCCTATGTATATGTTATGTTTCATGGGATTCGACTTCATCTAAATCTGTAAACTAGTGATGTATTATATATTTTTAGTACTATCTATATATCTCTTATTTTATTTTATTATTATTATACTTTAAGTTTTAGGGTACATGTGCACAATGTGCAGGTTAGTTACATATGTATACATGTGCCATGCTGGTGTGCTGCACCCATTAACTCATCATTTAGCATTAGGTATATCTCCTAATGCTATCCCTCCCCCCTCCCCCCACCCCACAACAGTCCCCGAAGTGTGATGTTCCCCTTCCTGTGTCCATGTGTTCTCATTGTTCAATTCCCACCTATGAGTGAGAATATGCGGTGTTTGGTTTTTTTTTCTTGTGATAGTTTACTGAGAATGATGATTTCCAATTTCATCCATGTCCCTACAAAGGACATGAACTCATCATTTTTTATGGCTGCATAGTATTCCGTGGTGTATATGTGCCACATTTCCTTAATCCAGTCTATCATTGTTGGACATTTGGGTTGGTTCCAAGTCTTTGCTATTGTGATTGTGAATATATATCTCTTTTAAAATTGTTCTGCCCATTGATCTCCAAGATGTGAACCACCTGAGGTGCCAGAAATCAGCCTTTCATATGATAATAATATTTATAAAGTAAATATAAGAATATATTTCAGAATAAATTGAACTTTCAGATGAAAATTAATACCAGCATGATTTTTGCCAGAATAGCAAAAATGTTTGTGAGAGTCTTCAGTATACAAAAAGAAAACCATGCAGTTTGAATGGGGGTCTAAAGGAAATGTAACTTATTTTGATCAATCTTTTGATCATATGTTTACTTCCCAAAAAGAAGATAATGTAATATTATAGGTTATAAGATTCTTATTATTAGTGGTAAATAACTTTTATTGAACAATTGCTTTATGTTATTTTCTCAGTTAATACTTATAACAACCCAATAAGTTATGTTCCATTTTTACACTGCATATTACAGCCAAGGAAATTGAAGCTGAGTAAAGTTAAATAAAGTGGCTAAGATGAAACAGCTTGTATCAGAAGCAAGACTAGACCCATTTCTCCCTCACGCTGCTTTCTATGCTTTCAGTTGTAACTTGTTCAGTGTATGAGATAATCTTCCTTCAACATGTGTGTCCAAAATGTTTGAATAAAATATTTAGTTTTCCTTTAGTTACAAGGAGCATATTCTTAGAAGACAAGTTCTGAATGGGACACATGAGTAAGTGGTTAATTACGATTGCTTATTTTAAGACTGAATTCTAAAGGCATGCACTGGAACTTCTGATCATCCTCTGTGAGTGTGGAATGAGGAGCTCTACCTATTCAGTCCCTCATAATTAGTGTTTACTGTAGTTGCCTCCATAGAATCGATATTTACTGTCACTTTTGTATCTCAGGTTCCACCCAACCAGCTTGGTTTTCCACATGATAGAAACCATAATAAGTATGCATAACTACAGCAGCACCACTAGTGAATTTTGAAAATTAATTTTTAGGATGAAATCTGTTTGGTAAAGAAAATCACCTGGCAAAATGGTAAAAAATGCTGATTCCAAGCCATGTTTGTGATTCGTATTTTTAGGCAAGGCTGAGATTCTCAGAATTGGCCAGATTAGAAATCAATTGTTTAAAATTTTAGTTTTGCAATTAATTCCAAAAGATAACACAAAATTACATGGCTTTTTTAAAAAGACTTTGAGTCTTCAAAGAAACGTTAATCTTCTAGCTAGCTGCTTACTGCCCTGCCCAAGGGTAACATGCATGTCCTCTTCCCTTAAGACTATTTCCCCAGAAATGTCCAAGGAGCACCACAGGTAATTAGAGCCTCCTGTCTTTCCTGCAAAGAGGCAGGTATGTCTTTGTTTTCTGGGATGGGCAAACATCTCAATTTTATTTATTTAGTGACTCTTACATGTTCTTATTTCTAGAGATTGAATTGGGCTGGTGTACTTTGTGGTTGAGTGTGGTTGGAGTCGTCGGGGCGTTGGCACTTTTAAAATCCCTCACCGACTTTACTTTTCATGTTCACATCATTGGGGAGTTTGTAAATCCATTCTTTCATTGCTATAAAGAAATACCTGAAACTGGCAGGGCACAGTGGCTCATGCCTGTAATCCCAGCACTTTGAGAGGTCAAGATGGGCAGATGACTTGAGACTAGGAGTTCGAGACCAACCTGGGCAATATGGTGGAACCCCATCACTACTGAAAATACAAAAAATAGCTGGGAATGGTAGTGTGCACCTGTGATCCCAGCTACTTGGGAGGCTGAGGCACAGGAGCCCGGGAGGTGAGGGAGGTTGTAGTGAGCCGAGATCATGCCACTGCATTCTAGCCTGGGTCACAGAGTGAGACTCCATCGAAGGAAGGAAGGAAGGAAGGAGAGAGAGAGAGAGAAAGGAAGAGAGGAAGAGAGAAAGAAAGAAAGAAAGGAAAGAAAGAAAGAAAGAAAAAAGAGGAAAGAAAGAAAGAGGAAAGAAAGAAAAGAAAGAAAGAAACAAGGAAAGATAGAAAGAAAGAAAGGAAAGAAAGAAAAACTGAGACTGGGTATCTTATTTCTTTTATTACATTTTTGAGTCCTATATTTGTATCATACAGAATGAGTTCTGTGTATTTTTCAGATGGAAAAGAAATATTGACTTAAAAGGTACCTCTCAAATTTTAATGTGTACAATAAACTGGAGATCGTGTTAATGTAGATTATTTTTTCAGAAGATCTGGAAGAAAGCCTCAGTTTCTGAATTTTTAACAAGCTCACCAGTAATGTCAATGTTTTTGGCCAAAGAAGAATATTTTGTCAAAAATTCAGTAAGTGGAAGAGCCTGTGTTTCTTTTTCTAGTTTTTCTGGCATGTAAACAAAGATAAGAGTTTTCATTTACCAAAGACAGATATATGCAAAGAAAACCTAAGAAAGAAAGGCAGCTGCCAGATTAAATGTGATGGTTTATGCACATCAGCTGCATAAAGATACCTAATAATTAAGAGAAAAATAATTAACTCTGTAGTGCGACGGTCTGTCAGAGAGCTCTTTAACCAAGTGAATCATTAACGTTAACTGCACTAGGACAAATTTTTATGATGTGCTGATGCACACAGAAGGACACAGCATCACTGCTGCGATATTGCCCCCTCAAAAGTAAATTATAGTCTAAATTTAACCATAAAGAGACATCAGTTTTATGCAAAGTTCAAGATACACATATCTTTCATGTTCTATAATTTGTAATGTTGATTTTAAGTAGTCTTTAGCACCCTAGGGAGCAAGTATCTCCTAATAATTTTTTTTTCAGAACTTTCTGGGTAATAAATGGCATCCTGTTAAATAAGCATTTTCTTCTTTTTTTCTGCTTTTTATCCATTTATTTACTTGTTTGCTTTTTTAAAAAAATTTTACTTGAAGTTCTGGCATACATGTGCAGAATGTGCAGGTTTGCTACATAGGTATACATGTGCCATAGTGGTTTGCTGCACCTGTCAACCCATCATCTAGGTTTTCAGCCCCGCATGCATTAGCTATTTGTCCTAATGCTCTCCCTCCCCCTGCCCCTCACCCCCCGACAGACCCCAGTATGTGTTGTATGTTCTCATTGTTCAACTCCCACTTACGAGTGAGAATGTGCACTGTTTGGTTTTCTGATCCTGTGTTAGTTTGCTGAAGGTGATAGCTTCCAGCTTCATCCATGTTCCTGCAAAGGATATGATCTCATTTCTTTTTATGGCTGCATAGTATTCCATGGTGTATATGTCCCACATTTTCTTAGTCCGGTCTATCATTGATGGGTATTTGGGTTGGTTCCATGTCTTTGCTATTGTAAGTAGTGTTGCAATAAACATACATGTACATGTATCTTTATAGTAGAATGATTTATATTCTTTTGGGTATGTATCCAGTAATGGAATTGCTGGGTCAAATTTTATTTCTGATTCTAGATCCTTGATGAATCATCACATTGTCTTCCACAATGGTTGAACTAATTTACATTCCTACCAACAGTGTAAAAGCGTTCCTGTTTCTCCACATCCTCGCCAGCATTTATTGTTTCTTGACTTTTTAATAATTGCCATTGTGACTGGTGTGAGATGGTATCTCATTGTGGTTTTGGTTTGCATTTCCCTAGTGATCAGTGATGTTGAGCTTTTTTTCATGTTTTTTGGCTGCATAAATGTCTTCTTTTGAGAAGAGTCTGTTCATATCCTTTGTTCACTTTTTGATGGGGTTGTTTCTTTTTTTCTTGCAAATTTGTTTACATTTCCTGTAGATTGTGGATATTAGACCTTTGTCAGATGGGTAGATTGCAAAAATTTTCTCCCATTCTGTAGGTTTCCTGTTCACTCTGATGATAGTTTCTTTTGCTGTGCATAAGCTCTTTAGTGCTTCTAGTTTAATTAGATCCCATTTGTCTATTTTGGCTTTTCTTGCCATTGCTTTTAGCATTTTCATCATGAAATCGTTGTCCACGTCTATGTCCTGAATGGTATTGCCTAAGTTTTCTTCTAGGGTTTTTATGGTTATGGGTTTAACATTTAAGTCTTTAATCCATCTTGAGTTAATTCTTATCTAAGGTATAAGGGGTCCAGTTTTAGTTTTCTGCATATGGCTAGCAAGTTTTCTCAGCACCATTTATTAAATAGGGAATCCTTTCCCCACTGCTTGTTTTTGTCAGGTTTGTCAAAGATCAGATGGTTGTAGATGCGTGATGTTATTTCTGAGGTCTCTGTTCTGTTCCATTGGTCTATATGCTGTTTGGGTACCAGTACCATGCTGTTTTGGTTACTCTAGCCCTGTAGTATAGTGTAAAGTCAGGTAGCATGATGCCTCCAGCTTTGTTCTTTTTGCTAAGGATTGTCTTGGCTATATAGGCTCTTTTTTGGTTCCATATGAAATTTGTAGTATAGTGTAAAGTCAGGTAGCATGATGCCTCCAGCTTTGTTCTTTTTGCTAAGGATTGTCTTGGCTATATAAGCTCTTTTTTGGTTCCATATGAAATTTAGAGTAGTTTTTTCTAATTCTGTGAAGAATGTCAATGGTAGTTTGATGGGAATAGCATTGAATCTATAATTTATTTTGGGCAGTATGGCCATTTTCATGATATTGATTCTTCCTATCCATGAGGATGGAATGTTTTTCCATTTGTTTGTGTCCTCTCTTATTCCCTTGAGCAGTGGTTTGTAGTCTCCTTGAAGAAGTCCTTCACGTCCCTTGTAAGTTGTATTCCTAAGTATTTTATTCTCTTTGTAGCAATTGTGAATGGGAGTTCACTCATGATTTGGCTCTCTGCTTGTGTATTTTTGGTGTATAGGAATACTTGTGATTTTTGCACATCCATTTTGTATCCTGAGATTTGCTGAAGTTGCTTATCAGGTTAAGGAGTTTTGGGGCTGAGACGATGGGGTTTTCTAACTATAGAATCACGTCATCTGGAAACAGAAAATTTCACTTCCTCTCTTCCTATTTAAATACCCTTTATTTCTTTCTCTTGACTGATTGCTCTGGCCAGAACTTCCAATACTATGTTGAATAGGAGTGGTGAGAGAGGGCATACTTGTCTTGTGCCAGTTTTCAAAAAGAATGCTTCCAGCTTTTGCCCATTCAGTAAGATATTGGCTGTGGGTTTGTCACAAATAGCACTTATTATTTTGAGATATGTTCCATCAATGCCTAGTTTATTGAAAGCTTTTAACATGAAGAGTTGTTGAATTTTATCAAAGGCCTTTTCTGCATCTATTGAGAATCATGTGGCTTTTGTCTCTGTTTCTGTTTATGTGATGAATTACGTTTATTGATTTGTGTATGCTGAACCAGCCTTACACTTCAGGGATGAAGCCGATTTGATTGTGGTGGGTAAGCTTTTTGATGTGCTGTTGGATTCGGTTTGCCAGTATTTTATTGAGGATTTTTGCATTGATGTTCATCAGGGATATTGGCCTGAAGTTTTATTTTTGTTGTTGTTGTGTCTCTGCCAGGTTTTGGTATCGGGATGATGCTGACCTCATAAAATGAGTTAGGAAGGAGTCCTTCCTTTTCAATTCTTTTGGAATAGTTTCAGAAGGAATGATACCAGCTCCTCTTTGTACCTCTGGTAGAATTTGGCTGTGAATCTGTCTGGTCCTGGGCTTTTTTTGGTTGATAGGCTATTAATTACTACCTTAATTTCAGAACTTGTTATTGGTTTATTAGGGAGCCAACTTCTTGGGAGGGTGTGTGTGTCCAGGAATTTATCCATTTCTTCTAGATTTTCTAGTTTATTTAGGTAGAGGTGTTTATAGTATTCTGATGGTATTTTGTATTTCTGTGGGGTCAGTGGTGATATACCCATTATCATTTTTTATTGTGTCTATTTGATTATTCTCTCTTTTCTTCTTTATCAGTTTAGCTAGCAGTCTATCTATTTTGTTAATTTTTTCAAAAGACCAGCTCCTGAATTCATTAATTTTTTGAATGGCTTCTTGTGTCACTATCTCCTTCAATTCTGTTCTGATCTTAGTTCTTTCTTGTCTTCTGCTAGCTTTTAGATTTATTTGCTCTTGCTTCTCAGGTTCTTTTAATTGTGATGTTAGGGTATCCATTTGAGATCTTTCTAGCTTTCTGATGTGGGCATTTAGTGCTATAGATTTCCTTCTTAACAGTGCTTTAGTTCCCAGATATTCTGGTACGTTGTCTCTTTGTTCTCATTGGTTTCAAAGAACTTCTTGATTTGTGCCTTAACTTCATTATTTACCCAGGAGTCATCCAGCAGCAGGTTTGTTCAATTTCCTTGTAATTGTGTTGTTTTGAGTGAGTTTCTTAATCCCGAGTTCTAATTTGATTGCACTGTGGTCTGAGAGACTGTTATGAGTTCAGTTCTTTTGCATTGCTGAGCAGTGTTTTACTTCCAATTATGTGGTTGATTTTAGAATAAGTGCCATGTCGCACTGAGAAAAATGTATATTCTGTTGATTTGGGGTTGAGAGTTCTATAGATGTCCATTAGGTCTACTTGATCCAGAGCTGAGTTCAAGTCCTGAATATCCTTGTTAATTTTCTGTCTCATTGATCTGTTTAATATTGACAGTGGGGTGTTAAATTCTCCCACTATTATTTTGTGGGAGTCTAAGTCTCTTTGTGGATCTCTAAGAACTCGTTTTATGAATCTGGGTGTTCCTGTATTGGGTGCATATATATTTAGGATAGTTAGTTCTTCTTGTTGAATTGATCCCTTTACCTTTAGGTAATGCCATTCTTTGTCTTTTTTTATCTTTGTTGATTTAAAGTCCGTTTTCTCAGAGGCTAGGATTGTAACCCCTGCTTTTTTTTTTCTTTCCATTTGCTTGGTAGGTCTTCCTCCATCCCTTTATTTTGAGCCTATGTGTGTCTTTGCACATGAGATGGGTCCCCTGAATACAGCATACCAATGGATCTTAACTCTTTATCCAATTTGGAGACTGGGTATTTTATAAAGAGGAAAGGTTTTAATTGGCTCATGGTTCTCCAGGCTGTACAGGAAGCATGGCACTGGGCACCTGCTCAGCTTCTGATGAGGCCTCAGGAAGCTTACAATCATGGCAGAAGGCAGACGGGGAGCAGGCACATCACGTGACAAGAATGAGCACAAGAGAGAGAGATAGTGGAGGGGAGGTGCCCTACGCTTGTAAATGAGCAGATCCCCTGTGAACTCAGAGCAGCTCATTGATCACCTAGGAGTTGGCCCAAGCCATTCATGAGGGATCTGCCCCTGTGATCCAATCACCTCCCAGCAGGCCCCACCTCCAGCACTGAGGAGTATACTTCGATGAGATTTGGGCGAGGACAAATATCCAAACTATATCAGGGAGTTGTTAGTATGTCTGGCCATCTTGAAAGGATGAAAGCATATTGGAGTGGAAAAAAAATTGCCTCTCTCCAGCCATACAACTCAGTCAAGCCACATTCAATTAACATAAATATATTTTGACCTCCAAATATGTAAGAGGTGATTTATATTCACAATCGCTAATTTATAATACAGTCTCATAAATTGGATCTTCACGAGAAAGATGAGCAAATTGCTCCTTGCCAAAGTTAATTGGCTGAATTACCAACTAAAGTCCTGTTATGCTTGACCCCAAATTCTGGTGGCCCCTTTCCATTATGTCAACCGGCTCTCTTTACATATAGATTCTCACCCTGTATCTTCCAGTTCCTAAGGCAAAAGGAGAAAAGTTGCTGCGTGAGGATCTCTTGGCCCAGATTTTAAAAGTCAAAGACAGTGGATTGCCTTATAACCTCAAACGGTTTCACATTTCCAGTTTGGAGCTGATCAGTGCATCCTCTGTGTCCTGATGCTTAACTTTTCTTTTCTTTCCTTTTTGAGATGGAATCTCACTCTGTTGCCCAGGCTGTAGTTCAGTGGCATGATATTGGCTCAGTGCAACCTCTACCCGCTGGGTTCAAGCGATTCTCCTGCCTCAGCCTCCCAAGTAGCTGGGATTACAGGCATGCACTACCAAACCTGGCTAATTTTCATATTTTTAGTAGAGACGGGTTTTGCTGTGTTGGCCAGGCTGGTCTCATATTCCTGACCTTAGGTGATCCGCCTGCCTCGGCCTCCCAAAGTGCTGGGATTGCAGGCGTGAGCCACTTCACCCGACCAACTTTTCTGATATTATTTTGAATATGTTCGTGCCCTCTCATTGCCTTATCCTAACCCAACTGCAGTCTTCTGGCTCCTGTCAGGTGCACTGTCGCTTATCCATATTGGCAAAGTAGTTGAGGGAGTCAACTTGGGGAACATATATTATTTTAAAAAGCTGTTCAGATATAACAAGATAACTATTTAAAATATTCCTTTAAAATAAAATCATGTACTGCATTGTCACTTAAATTTCATAGTCACAATATTTGAAAAACATACTTAATTTTACCATTTTTATGCATGATGGCTACAATTCTTTACAACTTTGCCTACCAACCCTTTCAGGAATGGGTGAAAGGAGTGGGAAAATCATATTAAAATACTCAGCTTTACAACTTATTTCCTAGAAAAAATGTGCCAGGTTAACTTGTTTATTAAAAGAGGTGTGATGTCAATATTATTTCCTGCTTCAGAATATTTATCTTGTTTTGCAGTTACACTAAAAGTCCAGGCAGAGCCATTAAAAGTTTTCCAAAATCAATAAATAATTTATCTCTGCAAATAAGACTCTTGCTTTCCAGGGTGGGATTAGTCTTCCAGAGCATCCAGCATTAGAATTAGCCAGACCAATTCATAGAATTTATAATTAATCCTGACCAGAGGAAGCTAAATAAGAGTGAAAATGAAATCAGATGATTGTCTGAAATGAAGCTGGAAGGCGGTAACAGCCACACTAAGTTTTCTGTAAGTACATGCAATGACCAGGAAAACCCCTCAATCTAGGGGTCAGCTTTTAGCAAGATAATGTGTCTTGCTAAATTTTTATATCTGCCACAAAAGGCAAGACAAGCACCATGTAAGGTATCAAAGGCTATATTCATTATTCTCTTAAGTGCAAAAGAGTTTGTGTCTGTATCTATGTATGATTGTGTGTGGGTGTAATTTTCTCCATGGGTTTATTTAGAATTGTGTTCCTCTATTTTTGATGTATTTCTAGAACATACAATATAAATAAAAATGAAGGCTTACAGATGCAATAAAAAACAAAATGCTCAAGTTGTATAGTGTTATCTGTTGCATATGGATTTGTTAGGCTACTTATTTATTTACATCATTGACAATTTCTTATGGAATGCCAACTTCAGAAATGTATTGTAGCTTGGACTCTGCAAATGTCTTTTACAACAAATGGGTCAAATTTCTATACCAAGAAGTCATCCTTAGCCTGCTTGTCTTTAGTTTTTTAACAAAAAAAGGTAATAACAATGTAAACAAAATTGCTATGTATAAATTCCTATCATAGGTATATGTTGTGAAAATCTAGCCAGTAAATTTAGTAATAATTTATTTTGTGAGTATCTTTTGACCTTTTTTGTCCTTTCTCAGATACTAGGAACAGTTTATAATCAGCTCATGCTGCATCAGTCACAGTATCCATTTAGGGTAGCACGAATCCTTGTCTTTTACCCTAATCTATAAATCTCTAACAGTGTAGTTTAAAAATTACTTTTGTATGATAACAACTGCTTGTTAACAATCCTTGTATCTCACTAAACAGCTACACTCACCAGTGAAAAGGTGAAAAGGTCTCTCTCTTTCTCTCTTTCTTTCTCTCACTCTCTCTCTCTCATATGCAAATGCAGGCTCTGACATTTTCACTTTCCAGAATGTTATGCTTTTTATTCCATCACTAGAACTAGTGCCTGTGGATCCTTTAATAATAGTCACTCCAAGCAACACCCTATTGCAAGGTTTTCCCAGTACCCACCATCTGCCACCCATAGTCATAGTTGATTTTTCTGCTTTGAACTTCAGTTAACATCAGGAGCATATAGATAGCTCTTAAAGCATTCATCACACTCTCCTGTGGTCATGACTTTTTTATTCTCTCTCATACTAAGCAGTAAAGTCCCTGAGTCCGCTTTATTCCTTTTATTCATCTCCATTCCTAGCATGCTGTGTGGCATAGAGTAGGCTTGTCAAAAATAATTATTATGAATTAATAAACAGACATTCAAATACAATTAAGTGCCCCCCTACGAATACGGGAAAATTTTTCTGAAAAGAGGCTAACTCATCATAAGCATAGTCATATTCATTAATGACAGTGATTACAGAAGGCCAACACTAAGTGCAGTGCCAGAAGCCGTGATGGTAGTTCTATATCTGTAGAGAAAGACGATATTGTGAATAACGAAGAGAGGAATCTTAACATGAAGTCTTAAGCTATTGCCTTTGTCATTGGTGAGTCTGTGGTGAGAGGAGAACTATGCACAGTGAAGCATATGTTGAATTATGGGGCACATGCTTTTGCTTAAGTATATCCCTTTTCTTTTATATGAAAGCGTTATGATGTCCTTCTGGAAATTGTTTTTTAAACACCTGGAAAGTTTCTCATTTTTCAGATGAGGAAACTGAGGCTCAAATGTTTCAAGTGAATCTCCCAAGGTAATTAAGTTGGTTAATCACCGAACTGAGATGATCATCTTTGTGTTGTGATATACAGCTCAGTACTCTGCACCACTAGGAGTGGTGAATAACTTAAAACCACAGGACTCTGAGGTCCTGAGGTATTGTTTGTGGCCATTATCAACAATTTTAGTAACAAGTTCAGAACACATTTTCTTAGATCTCAAACTCCTACAAAATGTTATTTGTAAATAGAATGTGTTGTTAAGAATTAAAAACAAACAAGCAAACATATGCTAGGAGGATAATTGAAGGCTTTTAAAAAAACAGTTAGCTGCTCCCGGGGATTCTAGTACTCATTTTGATACATGGAAACTACTAAAGCCAGAAATTTAAAACATTGAAAATCAGTGCCAATTTGTGGTTTATTACACTTAAAAATGCATAAAACAACAGGACCACTTATTAAAGAGTTTCTGTAGTTTACAAATAAATAATTCACCATAGATTTAAATAATGGTAGAAAGACACATTCATTCATTTATTCATTCATTTATTCAGAAAATAATTATTAAACATCTACTATATATTAGGTTTCTCCAGAGAGAATAAAGAATATACAATAGATTATATATATGTATGTGTGTATATA
Organism: Pongo abelii; assembly: GCF_028885655.2. Taxonomy (NCBI): domain Eukaryota; kingdom Metazoa; phylum Chordata; class Mammalia; order Primates; family Hominidae; genus Pongo; species Pongo abelii. The sequence continues at coordinate 107,558,481 of NC_071999.2, read as the reverse complement.
TATATATATGTTGGCTTAGCTCAAAAGATGTGTCTATAGATACAGATACAGATATAAAGAGATTTACTTTAAGGAATTGGCTCATGTAATTTTGTAGGCTGTTAAGACCAAAATCTTCAGGGAAGCCTGGAAATTTCAGCAGAAGCTGATGTGGCAGGCCAAAGGCTCTGCCAAAGATGTGGCAGGCCAGTGACCTCTCACTGCTGAGAAGTCAAAATCTTTCCTATTAATAAGATGAGTCCCACTCACATTATGGAGGGTGACATTCTTTACTCAAAGTCTATCAATTTAAGTGTTACTCACAGCTATAAAATACCTTCACAGCAACATCTAGACTGGTGTTCGACCAAACAGCCAGGCACCATACTTTAGTCAAGTTGATACATAAACTTAACTATCATAGACTCAGTGTCAGGGACTCCATGGAATTGGAAATTACACTAAGGAACAGTTGAGTTTGGAAGACATCCAATGAACAGATGACCACACAAACATGAATGGCCTTTGTCTCAAGTGCCAGAAACAAAAAGTGAGGGTACCTTGAGAAGTTATGGCAGGGAAACCTGGCCCAGTGGAAGGCACTTGGAGTGGCTCCCCCGAGAAAATGATAGTCAAGCTGGGGCCTGAAGGCTACAAAAATGGGGTTAACCAAAGAAAACAGGAGAGACTTCCAAGTAGAGGAGAAGACCCTGCATTAATTAGGCAGGAGCTGGGAGAAGACCAACATGGTCAGACACGGGGATACTTGGGGAAAGGGGGTACAAAGGTGTGTTTGAAGTGTGGGAGGAGCCAGATCCTTCAGGATCTTGCAGACCATGTTACAGGTCTGCCACTGTTAAAGTAGGACAGTGATTATGAAGGGTCTATCCATATGCTTTGTGCCAAATGTATCAGAAAGGCTAAGAGTGGGAGGCAGGGTGGCCAGTGAGGACGCCAGATAAGAGTGTGTGTAGACAGGGAGATGGAGAGAATGGAATTAGCTCAAAAGATATTTTGAGAATATGTTGGAGAACGTGATGATTACTTATGAGGGTTGAGGGAGAAGTAGGTATCAAGCACGATTCTAAGACTTCAAGCTTGCTCCACGGTTTGGAAGCTGGTCCTATTTGTTATGACAGGGAACTCTGGTTTAGGATTTCAAATTGAATAAGGGACCTATTGAGCTGGAGGTACTTGTGGTGTAGCCAAGTGGAGAAATCTAATAAGCAGTTGGACATGTAGCTCTAAGACTCTACAACGATGTATAGGATGACAGAGAATTGAGAAATCATGAAAGTGGATGAGATTGCCTGGGAGAGTTATCATGAAAAGAGAAAGGTCAAAGACAGAGCTCAGAGCAGCTTATGACTAAAGGTCAGCTCATGACTAGAGGAGATGGAAAAGCAGAATGGCCTAAGAAATATGGACAAACCAGCACCTTCAAAGCCAGCAGAGTTGCATCTGTGTCTTCCTCCCATACTCACATCTTTCTCCAACCACAGCCAGGTGAGGTTCTTTACTGTTAGTGATTCATGGGGTTAGGTTGGGTCCACCTGGATAATTCAGGATCATCTGCCAAATTTAATGTCTTTAGCCTTAATCACACCTATAACTTTAGTTCCCTTTTGCTATGCAACATTATCTACTCACAGGTTCCATATGTTAGAATGGGGACATCTTTAGGGGACCAGTATTTTTTCTACCACAAAAACAACAATTCAGAGCACTGCTGAGAGGTCACAGAAGATAAAACTAAAATTTTTCTGATTGGATATAGCATATGGAAGTGAACAAAAGTAATTTCAGTGTCTTGGATGTCACAGAAATGGGCTAAAAAGTTAAAAGAGGGAGATTACAAGTAGATACTTTATTCAAGAAATCTGTGAGTAAAAAATGCTGGTCTTGGAACCCATTTAAACATGAGTGGATATTTATTATCACTGAAAGAATCATTGTCTATGTCCAGGATTTGCCTGGTGGGGCAACAATTCCATCCCCCCCACCCCCAACTCCAGAGAGTCACTTGTTCTCTATCCAAAGTACCTGAGGGAAAATGACTACGGAAATAATTAAGGTTAATGAATAAAAATAAAATCTGGAAGATTCTTGTTAATTGAAAAAATGAAACAAAGATTAACAAATATATATTCTGAAACTCTTGACATTTATTTCAATTTTTAAAAACAGTAATTACCTTGTGGTTTTAGATACGTGTGTTCCAGGGCAATTAATCATCTAATAAATGTGTTTCTAATAAGCATTTGCTAATAGCTTGATGTTGGTAAAAATGTTTCAAGCCTGCTGCCTCTGAAGCCAAAGACTTCAAAATGATATCTACTGAGAGTTGTGCTTAAAATGAGTATCAGCACTAATATGAAAAAAAAGCAAATATAATAGGAAGAAAAAAGGAAAAAAACCTCTAATATTTATAAATTAATTTAAAAATCATAATCGTTAACAATTGAGTGATTAAATTATTTTTGGCACGGTTCTGAGTGTTGCACATTATCTAATTTAATCATTAAAATGCCCCTACAAAGAACGCAATAACTATCCTCATTTTGGAAGTGGGATAACTGAGGCTATACACACAGGGCTGGAGTTTCAATCTAGGAAATCTACAACTTTCAAACGGTCAATAACAGTAGGTAACATCTAGCATTGATTGTCTATCAAGTACTGTTTTATACACTTTACAGATGTAAATACTTACATCTCACCCCAGGCTTATGAGGTAGACGTTTTCATACCATTATAGATTGGAAAACTAAAGCATGCTTAAGTCACACATGTAATAAGTAGGTCAGAACTCACACCCAAGAAGATTGGCTCCAATGTCCAATTTCTTCTCCAAATATCTGAAATGTGATTTTTTTGAAACTTTTTCATGTAGACAGAGTGTTATCTTAGACATTTCTGCTATTGTATTTTTGAAAGTATTTGGAATTAAAAATATATGTAATTTTGATGGGCTAGTAGACCCTTCCCTCTCTGAACTTCACCTTGCCTTCAGGAGTAAATGAAGAACTAGGTGATCCATAAAGTATCTCTTAGCTGCATAGTTCTATGAACATGCCAAAGTTTCTTCTCTTTTAACAAGTCTTTATTGTTCTGTTTTTACATGCTGGGATTTATGCTACATTGTATTATTGTAATGATTAATAATCATTTAGATCAAGCATTTATTGAGTACAGTACTTGCAATACATTAGGTGCTATGCAAAGTGCATTACTTGGTTTACTTCACTTAACCCTCACACCAGCTTTGCTTTTAATTATGATTACTTTCTCTACCTTACAGATGAGGAAACTGAGCTTAGAGGCCCTTAGAGTCTCATTTAAGTCACACAATCAGTAAATGGCAGAGCTGGGATCAAACCCAGAAAGCCTCACTGTGAAACTCAGAAGCCCAGTCTCCTTACCATCTTACTGTTATATTGTAGGTACCAAATCATTGATGACAAGCATCGCTGATGAGGTTCATAGTATTTGTACCACACACCTGAAACAGTCAGATCAGACTGAAGCAAAGATGAATCATTTGGCCTACATATAAGAATGAGAAATGGGGAGATATACATGATGTGTCTGTCTAAAATCATATCTTTCTGACCCACCCAATTGTGGTAATTTCCACCATTAGAGCCTTTCCCTTGGGTTTTGCAGATGGGATCCAAAGGACCAGCTTAAAATATGACTAGAGGGAGCAATGATTTAACCACTTATTTCCTGAGACCAGCAGACAGATGAGCTCATCTGCTGCGAACAAAGGGCAGAACCCTAAAGGAATAGCTTAGGGTGTTTGAATCATGGGTGAGGTTTCTGGAGCTTTGTTTATGGCTGAGAAGTGGGCAAAGTATCACCAGGCATGGGGGGTGTGTGTGTGTGTGTGTGTGTGTGTGTGTGTGTATGTGTGTGTAAAACTATGTACGTGTGTGTATGCATGGTGGCAGCAAATAGCTAAGGGATTGCACAATTAGGTGTCAGACTTTAGAGAAAGCATATTATAAAAGGGATGGAAGCAGCAACTGAACATAAGAAGGTATTAAAGAAAAAAGAGTCATTTGGTAAGTCTGCCTCAATTTGGCCATAAACTCACGTGACTGAGGCTGTCTTAGGGTTGTTCTCCATTTAAGAAATTCCTAGAAACATTGATGTAGTGGGAAATTAGTGTAACACAATCATGGGTTTAGAAGGCTTCTGAAATCATCAAGCCCAGACTTTGGCCTCTGCGCAATCCATGTTGGATACCTCAGATAGCAGCTATTTGGGGTCCATTTTTAAGGTCAACCTAGAATGAGAGTCTACAGTCAGCAATCCTATGTTATCTATACTTGCTGTCAGGAAAGCCATTACATATCTAAATCCTTTATATCAAGTTGATATCCAGCCTATTCTTAGGAAGGATAAAAATGGGTTATGTCATTATCCACCTAAGGGATTCTAATATTCCTAGAGCTATCACTAAATCACCTCATAATCTCTCTTTCCTATGGGATACCTTGAGTTCCTTCCATTTCTCCTTATTTGTCTGGTTCTTTCTAAACTAGACACCTTCCAACACTCAGAAGGACAAGTATCATTGATGAGTTTCATAGCATTCGTACCACACAGAAAATGATTTTCATCATGCAACATTGCTTAGAAGTGAGGAAGTAAAATTTGTGCCCACAGTGAGACAAGGATTTTGTGAATCACAGTGACTCCTCAGACAAGTTAATGTTCTTTGCAAATCTGTAGAAAAATTCCTTCCTTTGCTTATCTGAGTCTCAGTCTGTGATGGCAAAAACCGTAATGGTGATAGTATTTTTATAAAGAGCTATTGTGGGGATGAATCAGATATCATTTGAGAATGTTTAATATGTAATTAATGTTATGAATATCATTTATGGGTTATGAATCTTAAAACTGCATTCAGATACACATACACAATTTTGCAAATAACATCATATATATATATATATATATAGAGAGAGAGAGAGAGAGAGAGAGAGAGAAAGCCTCTCAAGGTCTCATATATATATTACCAATTACCACAATTGGGTGGGCCAGAAAGATATGATTTTAGACAGACAGGTCATGTATATCTCCTCATTTCTCATTCTTATATGTAAGCCAAATGATCCATCTTCCATCTTCGCTTCAGTCTGACCTGACTCTATGTTTCAAAGTGTGTGGTACAAATATTAACCTCATCAACAATGCTTGTCATCAATGATTTGGTATCTACAACATAAGAGCAAGAAGGTCTCTCAAGATCTCTCTTTCTCTCTCTCTCTCCCTCTCTAAATATATATATATATATATATATATATATTCTCTTTGCTGTACTCTTAGATAGATAGATAGATAGATAGATAGATAGATAGATAGACAGATAAAGAGAGAGAGAGAGAGAGAAGGTCTCTCAAGGTCTCTCTTTCTCTCTCTCTCCCCCCTCTAAATATATATATATATATTCTCTTTGCTGTACTCTTAGATAGATAGATAGATAGATAGATAGATAGATAGATAGATAAAGAAAGAGAGAGAGAGAGAAGGTCTCTCAAGGTCTCTCTCTCTCTCTCTCCCTCTCTAAATATATATATATATATATATATATTCTCTTTGCTGTACTCTTAGATAGATAGATAGATAGAGAAAGAGAGAGAGAGAGAGAAGGTCTCTCAAGGTCTCTCTTTCTCTCTCTCTCTCCCTCTCTAAATATATATATATATATTCTCTTTGCTATACTCTTAGATAGATAGATCAATAAATAGAGAAAGAGAGAGAGAGAGAGAGAGAAGGTCTCTCAAGGTCTCTCTTTCTCTCTCTCCCTCTCTAAATATATATATATATATTCTCTTTGCTGTACTCTTAGACAGACAGACAGATAGATAGATAGATAGATAGATAGATAGATAGATAGATAGATAGAGAAAGACAGAGAGAGAGAGAGAGAAGGTCTCTCAAGGTCTTGCTCTGTTGCCCAGGCTAGAATGCAGTGGCATGATCATAGTTCACTGCAACCTCGAACCCCTGGGCTCAAGGGATTCTCCTGCCTATGCCTCCCAAAGTGCAATGATTACAGGCATGAGCAACCTCACCTGGCCAGATACATAGATATTAATGAAGGGTAACTACATTATGCATTGTAATCAACATTTATGGTTGTTGAAATTGTCTAACACTTTCGTGTGTTGTTCACAGGAATGTAACCTGGAATAGTTTAGCTATTCCAGACACACACTGCTCACCAGAGCTAGAAGAAGGCTACCAGTGCCCACCTGGATTTAAATGCATGGACCTTGAAGATCTGGGACTTAGCAGGCAAGAGCTGGGCTACAGTGGCTTTAATGAGATAGGTCTGTCTTACTGGTAAAATACGTTTTAAGTTTCTATTTTATGTTTATGAAGTGGACGGAATAATTAAATAATTGATACTAATATTTTGACTGGCTGTAGTATAGAAGAAATACAAATATAAATTTTAATTCTATGCCTATTTTATAATATATTCTACCCGACAGTGCGTAGCATACAAGCTGTGTATGTATATAGGCAGCAGTGTTTGTATGGAGTTACAGATCTCTCATTTTTGACTATTTCGTTTCTCAATAATAGCATTTAAAAATATTTGTTTGTTGAACAGGGTTCTGGGTTGTTGACTCAAAGATAAACAAAATTTGGTTTCCTTTCATACATAACTATACCCTAATAGGCAAGGTAAGTCTTAAAAACTGTAATACTACTAGGTATTGATGAGTGCATTAGAGCTGAAAAGTGCTCCTTGATTAGAAGACAATTAATGAACTACGTAATGAATATGCATCAACTAAGTAATAAATGTATGGGAAATGCTTGTGCATGAAAACTATGTACTCAAATGTGTACATTCTTCTTGGCTTGCCTTATTAAGTCCTAAAATGTGCCATTACATACATAATGAAAGAACTTAGCATCTGCCATTTAGTTGATATCATTGTATTTTTAAAATTCCATGCAAGTTGCACATATTATATTATTAAAGCAAAAAATGTATAATTCCAAACAAGTGTTTTATGCCTTGAGAATTGTTATCAGAGTAATTTTTTAAACTAAAATTTCTTCAAGTGTCAGGCCCGCGTGCTAAACCATAAAGTTACAGCTTTTATATAGAATATAGTACTGAACGTGGGCTGATGGTATCTTTTTAAAGTCAGTTTTGCAAATAACATCTCAAGTTTTCATCTTTATGTTTTAGTATTTCCTCATATTTTATTTCAGGCATTATAGTTAGATGGCGTTCTTCCATCTCTTTTGACCAATAATATTGTCTCCTATTTCACAAAAATCCAGAAGCCAACTGATGTGAAGCAATTTCAATTTTCTATACTCTCTTAAACTTATCCAACTTTGTAATTAATCTTAAATCCTTCCCTCTGTCTCAAAAGTACAGAGGCGTCATGAATTACACCAATAACTTTTAGGCATGAGGAAGAAATTACAGATGTGGTATGGGAGGCGAGATGTATAGGCTGATAGGCTGTGTGAAATAAGCTTCAGGAGTTCCAACAGCTGGGCATGACTAGGATGCATGCCTTATCAGAGTCTGCAACTTTTCTTTTAGGGTCTGAGTGTATCCATGTCTTCTATGGAGAGTGGTCACCATTCCAGGGTTAAGGTCGCCCTTACAGAAAATAGCCTCCAATTTTTAAAAATCATGTAGCTAAAGCACCTCACACCCTCACCATTTTTAATGCAACAATCATACCCAAACTCAAAATGCGGCATTATATTCAAGTTGATTCATCTTTCTTCATTCTGACTTACAATGGCTTTGCTTAATATAGGGTAGAATCTCTTTTTGAGAGAAAAAGTCTCCTTGTAGTGTGCTGGCTCGAGAGGACCAATTCTAGGAGGAAATTGCCTTGGAGGCAGCCGCCCCCTACTAAAGCAATTATCTTACTATAGCTGTACTGTTAATTTATCTCCCAAGGATTTAAGCTCCTTGAAAACAGGAAGTGCATCTTTTCATCTTCAAGTCTCCAGGGCACAGGGCTATGCCTGGCTCACAGGGAGCCCTCCATAAATATTTACTAATAGGCTCAACAAAGCGTAAGTCCTTTTAATTCATTGGTAACCAGGCATGTTTGTATGAGGACGTAGAGCCACAATAGAGAATTAAGTTGTTTTCTTGTTGTTCTTTTGCCTGATTTTGTCTGTTTTTGTTGGCGATATTCATTATTCCTCATGACTCCTTCTTTTCTATACAGGCCTAATTTCATCTGTTTGCTTATTTTTCCCAAATTCATCATCACTGTATGACTAATTGTTAGATAATGAAATGTTGATCTTATACCATAACCAAAACATTTTTAAATGGTCATTATAATTTAGATTGAAATTGATAGCTACTTCCTGATATTATGTATCTCTGTAGACACACAAACTACTGTATTTAAAAGTTCTTATGGAAACAAAAGACAATGTTTTGCCCAAAATGAGGAAAATAAAATATTTTATTAGACACATGTGATCATCTCTTCATGCATGCATTTGAATTTAAAACATAATTAGGTGCCTAATTATGCATATGAATTTGGCTAATATACTTGAATATGTAACTAATTATGATTAGTTAAAAAGGAGCCCATTTCCTTTTCTTACTAATCAAATTACCGTTCAAAACATGAATTTCAATTCACTTATAAAATTTCTGGCATACGTAGCTTTATGTCTCATTAAGATTTAACATTGATGATGTTGAAAAATTCAAATTTTAAAATATATTAAAAGCCATAGTCATGGAGTAGAAAAAATTACAAGGAACCCCTGTTGTAAGATTGAAGAGTAAACACATCTTTGCCTCTTTGTGTCCCCAAAATCATCCAAATATCAAGAAGATTGAGAAACAGAAATGAAATTTTCATATTTAAGAACTCTGAAAAACTGTAACTACAAACCACATCACAGGACTGGGCGTCTAACAGAAAACTTCCTGAGAGGATTCTGCCTACTGTGGGTCTCAGACAGCACCAGCAGGATAGCAATATTCTAAGATAATGCATGTTCCTGGAGGAGCAAAACCGTCTCATATTTAAGTCAGGGAATCAGAGAAAAGGCTGATTGTGGAGGCTTACTAGGACCCCATGCAGCATCACAAGGCAGAGGCCCTCATTTCTGCAAGCAGTTGGTGGGGAGATAGAGTGGAGGGGACACAACTGCTTTGTCGCTGCTGATCTGGGTTGGCTAGAATGGGATAAAAGCTAAACGGAAGGTTTTCATGGCCACTATAACTTAGGATGACCTGGGGAGCCTTTTAAAACACACAGATTCTCAAGCACCATCCTCATGTCAATTAAATCACAACCTTAGAGTGATCCAAGGAATAGATGGCTTTTAAAGGCTCTCCAGGTGATTAATTTATGTGCATGCAGAGTTATGAACCATTGGACTAAAGAAATACACACATACACACACACCTGTATTATAAAAACCTTCAATTCCATCTTGGTCCATTTTGGTTGTTGTAACAAAATGTCATAGAATCAGTGTCTCATAACCAAGAGAAATTTATTTCTCACAGTTCTAGAGGCTGGGAAGTCCAAGATCAAGACAGCAGCAGATTTCATGCCTGGTGAAGGCCCACTTCCTGGTTCATGGAATGGCACCTTTTCACTGTGTCCTCATGTAGTAGAAGCAGTAAGGGGTCTCTCTTGAACCTCCTTCATAAGATTACTAATACCATTAATGTAGGCTCCACCTTCATGATCTAATCACACCCAAAGGTCCTACCTCCTGGTAGCATCACCCCCATGGGGGTTAGAAATTCAACAAATGAATTTGGGGGAAACATCAGCATTCTGTCCATTGCACTATCCTACAACATTACCCTGTTCCTCCCCAAAGTGAAACAGTGACAGGTATCTGGTCTAACAAAAATGTATTTCAAAGATGAGTCATAATTGAAAGAATGAGGACCACATCTATGAAAAATGTACTTTGAGGTACTTCTAAAACTGAGAAAAAATCATGATATATAACTCATAAAAACTTAACAGGAAACAGAGCACTGAATTACAGATTTGAAGGATACAGCTTGTCTCAGTAAGTGAACATAGAACAGTCAACACTGAGACACATCTTAGTAAAATTGTTGGAAATCAAAGCCAAAAAAAACATTCATTAGGCATCCAGGAAAAAAAAAAAAAAGTCAAGTTAGCTATAAGGAGGTACATCAGAGAGGCCTGAAACTTCATGTCAATATGGAACTCTAGAATGTAATGAATGGCACGATGCTTACAAATTCTTTAGGGAAAGAATGGGTCAAGCTCTTTCTGAATATTTTTGAAGAGGCAAGAACATAGAGACTATATTTTGCATGAAATCTTCTTGAAAACATTCAGCCAATCAAGAGTTTCTCATGAGCTAGTCTCTAGTATCTATTTGTTGTAAGAACAAAGCTAATGTAACTGTAGGATTTACAAAATACAATGTAAATATTACAAATTATGAATATCTAGAAGAGATAAGATGAAAACTGGGGGAGATAGTGTAATTATGTTGATATTCTTAACGTTCACGTTTAGCAGTTAAAAAAGTAACATTTATACAATATATGAAACGTATAATAGAGATATATGCATACTTGTCATGAGAATGCATGATAAACCCAGAAATTACTTTCTTTAGAAATAACTCAAAAATCCAAATAATGTTATCTATGACCATGTCCCAAAAAATCATTTCAATATGAGTAATAATATTGGAATCAATTCTTTCTAAATCTTGATAATAGTTCTCAAAAGAAAAGTAACAAACAGTATATTTTTTAACCTCTGAATAGAGTTATGCTATTTGCTGTAGCATGTTTAAAACTAATAGGGGCACATGACTCCTTTGTGGTAAAGTTTGCTTGAAACACAGTTGTTCAAAAGAATGGCCCTGGGGTTTAGATCATGGCTCCACTTTATATTAGTGTGACAGCCTTAGGAAAGTAATTAACCTCTCTTGCCTCAATTTCCCCATCTAGGAAATGGGGTAAGTGATAGACCTACCTTATAGAGTTAATGTAAAGAGCAACTGAGAAACTACACTTAGAGTACTGTGTAGCGTAGAACAAACACAGAATGAGCTAGAAATTGAGATGCACGGGCAAAATATGAATGTATCTCTGTGTTATTTGAGGGAAAATGGCGTAATAATAAGGGAGGGCAGGACATAGATATTTTCACACTCACAGACAGCATCTGATATGATTCCCTTTGTTTACAGGCATTAACTATGCAGGTTTTTCCAGTATCTTATTCAAGGGAGAGGCATTGGAGCAGGGGCATGGTGTTTTTTGTTTGTTTGTTTGTTTGTTTGAGATGGAGTCTCACTCTGTCACCCAGGCTGGAGTGCAGTGGCACAATTTTGGTTCGCTGCAACCTCTGCCTCCTGGGTTCAAGCAATTCTCCTCCCTGTGCCTCCCGAGTAGCTGGGACTACATGTGCATGCCACCATGCCTGGCTAATTTTTTTGTATTTTTAGTAGAGATGGAGTTTCACCGTGTTAGCCAGGATGGTCTCGATCTCCTGACCTCGTGATCCGCCCGCCTCGGCCTCCGAAAGTGCTGGGATTACAGGCGTGAGCCACTGCACCCGGCCGGGACACGGTGTTCTTAACCTTGCATCTTGCCAATGTTGACTTATATCTCCCATTTCATTTTATTCCAATCAATGACTAGCATCCTAGAAGGCAAATTTTTGGTGATGTTTGGTCTTTATTCGTCAATTATTCCTCTCCCCTCTCACAAATGTTCTCACTTCTGTGCTTGTACCATTCTCTCTAGAATCTGATCAACATTTAGCCCGTGTCATTGAATTTTCTACAGTTTGATGAAGCATCATGCATATGTTTAATTTTATTTATTTATCCCTATACATTCCAATCTGTGACCCCTGGATTGGAGCCTCTCCCTTTCAGCAGCCTTTCAACAGGTGCTCCTTCCACAGAGCCTAAGTAAAGCACCAGCTGGGGCACTGAGCAGAAGGCACAGCCATGCTGTGATGTGCAGGGTCTCCAGCACTAAGTGATTTATTTTCTGACCTCCTCTAATTCCCTGAGCCACGTGACGACTGAGATACTGGTTATTTCTGTCTCTTTCTTCCATTTATGGACCTTTCCATCTTTATTTCTGGATAGCTTTCCTGTGACTCCTTCCTAAGGACCCCCAACTAACTCATCCCCGCTAAGACATTAGCCCATGCACTCAAGATATCACACACTCCCCATGTTGCAAGCTTCCTGAGTAGTAGACATAATCTAAAGGACATCTTGCAAAATCGCAAAATTTGTTTAGCAGACATTGAGATTCCGCGATTGCAGTATGGGTGGCAAGGTGGGTAGGAATCATACAGTGGAAAGGTTTGGGGATTGACAACATCCTAAAAGCCACACTGTCGATGTGACACAAAATCACAGCAACTTACCCTATTTAGAAAATTTGTCTTCCCTTTTCTGAATACTTACCCCACTTTCGGTTCCTACTTCCGCTGTTCTCACTTGCTCATAAACATATGAGACATAAAAGCTGAGACATAAAAGAGGCGACACTGATTTTCTGTAATAACACTGGAAATGAAATAACAGAAGTTTAGAGCTGGAACAGATAATGCAGTCATGCGTTTTACCCACACAGGTGGGGATCTGAGAGTCAGAGTGAGTGGGATTAGAGTTACAGAGAACTCCAGGCAGAGGCAGGCTGAACTCACTTCTCCAGATTTGCAGATGTCCACTATACTTGCTGTTTCCACCAAACCGTCTTACAACTCAAAATAGTGTTTAAGAAGAAAATTCAAAAATAATTTGCAAAGCTTAGTTTTATTCTTAATTTTCTAGTAGAATGTTAGCATTATTTCCCTTTAGTGAAATGCTGATGGGGAAGACCATTATCCAAACAGAGGTGACGTGCCAGTTAGAAAGAAAGCAACATGAAATATATCGTATATGGGAAATAAATCACAGCAAAAAAACACCATCGAACTGGTGATTCCTGGTCATGACATTTTAAAAGAAAGTAAAACATTTGGTACAAGGGATGAGAACAGAACTCTTCAGGTGGTGGTTTGAACCCTTCATTCATTATACAGTCAGGTAAAAAATAAAACATGTTCAGTCTGGACTAAACAACCTAATGAATGTCATTGGATGATAAAATTCATCCTGAAAAGTCACTTAGGAAGTAAATCGCTGTCATGCATTTTTTATTAGTCTTTAGAATCATCAGAATAAATGACAAAAGCCCATTTTCAAAAAAATCCAGAATAAATGAAATTCAACTGAAACAGCTTATAGCAGAGGAAGCCCACAAGCAAGATAAACTATAAATCAAGACATTCTGAAAATAACGAATAGAAAAGACATACAACATATGCCCTTAACACTACACGAGCTGTATATAGTAGATCACTTTGCCTGTTCTATGTATACAAAAGTCAAAGGCAAAGCCAGCAAATAATAAACACTATGTTCTTGTGGTGACTAATTGTCCATCAGACAGTCGTTACTTTTGTAATTACTGTCATTACTTAGGACAACTGTTGTTATCATTTATTGATTGCGTATTATGTGCCCGGCACCGGTGAAAAGGTTTTCTATCCATTGTGTTTTTAATCCTCAAAATAAGCCCATGAGGTATCATTATCCCTCAGTTGATGAGTGGGGAGAATGAGATAAGCAAGAATGAACTCTCCCAGAGCCTCTTACCATCCGCATTTGGAAGCCACGTCTTGCTGCCCTGTGTGCTGAGGCTGAAGCCTGTGCTCTTGATCTACAAACTACTACGTTACCAGAGAAGTCAGCCATGAGTAACCTTCATTCCTGTGGCTTGTCAGGACACCTGGTCCATTATAAAGTCTCGTTATGATGATGGAAGAAACACATCTTCCAAAACAGTGACCTGCCATAGTGGCATATCCTGCAACATGGTGACCTCCCTCTTGTCCTGAAGTCTTTAGACAAGTCTTAGACAAAAGAATAAATGTGGGCTGGGCACAGTGGCTCAAGCCTGTAATCCAAGCACTTCGGGAGGCTGAGGCAGGCAGATCAACTGAGGTCAGGAGTTCAAGACCAGCCTGGGCAACATAGTGAAACCCTGTCTCTACAAAAATACAAAAATTAGCTGGGCATGATGGCAGGTGCCTGTAATCCCAGCTACTCGGGAGGCTGAGGCAGGAGAATCGCTTGAATCTGGGAGGCAGAGGTTACAGTAAATCGAGAGTGAGCCACTGAACTCCAGCCTGGGCAACAGAGCAAGACTTTGTCTCAAAAAAAAAAATAAATAAATAAAGAGTAAATATGAAGGAATGTGACACCCACTGCAAACTGATGGCCCCTTAAGGGGTTGGTCTCTGGATTTAAGTCTAGTCCCTTGTATTCTGTATTCTGTGGGACAGAGAGTTTGTGCATAATATATGTTAGTTGAATGAAAGAATATAAATATTAAAAAATGTACCTGGGAGGCAATGCAGTTTTATAAGCTACTGAGCTATAAACATCTGGGCAAGGATTAGAGATAATGCCAGAAAAAATTAGTAAATACTACTTTTGATGTAAAATTAGATGGTAGACACATCATGGCTAGAGATGTGGGAGAGAACTCAGCAAGCAAAAGAAAATATGCTATTTGGTATATTTTAGTAAGTTTTATGTGTATTTGAACTAAATTCAAAATGCCATGATAAGGCATGTGTTTGCTATACGTAATTTATAGCTACATGCATTAATTTCTGTTGTGTATTTGAATTTACTTTCTTTGAGATATGAATATTTAAATTTGCTTTCTAAATTATCACAAATTAACCAACAAATTTATCTAAGGTGATTTTGGAAATCCACATTAATTAATTTCTTTATTAGAATGTGACATAAACAGTATTTACCTTATTAGTTTTCTTTATGAAAAAATTATAAAGCTTTTCTGTATATATCCTCCTTAAAATATTAGATAAGAAAACTACAAGTCGTCAGCTCCACAGGAGTTAAAATGTGGATTTTGGATGCTAAGAACAAATTTAAGATGATGACTTGTAATCTTCGTGAATTGTTTTTGGCAACAATAAATTAATTGGGCCTTTCAAGAAAATGCAGAAAACTAAGGTAAAGGGTGATTGAGTCTGCCAGATTTCCTGTATTCCCAACTCACTTCTGAAGAACATAATTATGAGTATTGAAATTTGGGACTGGTATTTTTTACAAGGAGAAATATACTGTAGCTGTTATTTACTTTTGTGGTATTTTTCTTCTTTGAATTTGGGTAGTATTGACTATAAGCTATGGACTCAGCTCTCTGTGTGGGTCATAAATCAGTTTTATTAAATATTGATTTAGAAATATCAGTTATTATTTTCATCACTGGTGGATTTCTGTGCTTCGGACTACCCCTGTGTCTTGCTGAAATAGGATTGACAATGGATCCACTTACACGGGTCCAGTGTTTTAGTTTTAACACAGGATTTCTTTGACTTTGAAATAACTTTCTATATCTTTTTCTATTAGTATTCTATTATTTTTATAATTTGTCTCTTATTACCTCTGATGTTAAATATGGACATAAAATATGATGAAAGAAAATTACTTTTATTCAAATTATAATGGGATGTAAATTGAACTTTGTTGATGCTGCTGCTAAAAATTGATTCATCAGAGTTAAATGATATTAAACCATATTTCATGCTACAGTATGTGATATCAGATGAGAACTTTACAAATGAATAGAAAACAGAAAGTTATATATCTACAACCATGATTTATTACAGAACGTACATTTTTACCGCAGTCATAAAAGAAAAAGCCCAGTAAAGACTAAGTGTAAAATATGTAATTGAGATTTATAATGCTTTCAAAAAAAAAAGCACCAAAGGGTTTTTTTGATGCATTTATCTTGATGTTTACTGTTGCCGTAGGAATTACTTATTGATTTTTATGAAAACACATATGGAAGAGAGAACTAAGATAATAGAATTCAACTAAAAGGGCTTCATCTATGATAATTCTGTTTGCTCTGATAAAAATTCCTTTATCATGGAACAAGGAAAACCTGACATATTTTTGTTGAGTCGAGGACAAGATCAAGAAACATCCTATGAGGAATATTTGTGAAAACCCTTAGCCAAATGCAAGGAGTTTTATCCTTGTATCTTGAATCATGAGTGCCCCTAGGTTACATGAAATGTGTGCTTGAGGATTTTTAAAGGGACTGTCTTTAGGTTTCTCAGGTTCTCAAATAGGGCCACAGACTTACTTAAACTGAAATTAGATGTCCAGATATTATTCAGAATGTTAGGAAGAAAGGAGTTTAAAGGCAGAAATTGCAGGCATGATTTTTTTAAAAATAAGGTTGTCCATTGTCTGCTGAAAGACGTTTAGGAGTTCTT
This sequence comes from Pongo abelii, assembly GCF_028885655.2. Lineage (NCBI taxonomy): Eukaryota > Metazoa > Chordata > Mammalia > Primates > Hominidae > Pongo > Pongo abelii. The sequence goes on along the minus strand of NC_071999.2, from coordinate 107,542,123 downwards.
GTTGAATGGATGAGAAAAGGCAGTGACTAGAGGAGTTTTTCATCAGACAGTGAAAGGCAATTTTAAAAGTAAATTTTGGAGGGCATAGAGTGATGATTTATTTCATGTTATACGTAGAAGACAGTGTTCATTGGAAATATCTAGTGGATTCCAAGAAATCAGCATTTTTATAGTTGTATTTTAAACATTTATAAGTTAAAAAAGTAATACGTCAAATAATGTAAGATATTTGATGATTTAAGAAATAAATTCTGCCATATATAATTCGCTCCCTCCTTCCCTCTCTTCCTTCCTTTTCTCATTTCTTCTTCCCTCTCTGTAAGTTTCATGGTATATTATAAAATGTTTTTCATTCTTCCCTTACTGATAGACATTTAAGTCGTTTTCAGTCTTTCCCTGCAATAAGTAACGCTGTGTTGAATACAGGCATATATACATTCTGTGCTCATGTGTGATTATGCTTTAGAACAGATTCCTAGAAACAATTTCTGGGTGAAAGGATATGCACATTTTTAATATAAGAGATAGCTGGCGGTTTACTTTTTAAAAAGACAAGGATTCATAGTACTGCCCTTATTGCGTGAGTGAATTTTTATAAATACAAGGTATTCTTTTTTAATATGCATAAATATTGAAGGAAAAAAATAATGTAGGCATTTCATATTCCATACTCTGTACTCTTCTGAACACTGGCAGTCCATTCTCTTCTTGAATGTATGTGTTCATCCCATTCTTCCTCGAGTGCCTCTCTCCTACTCCCCTCATCTCCTATGACTCACCTTTCAGGACCTACTCAGGTAAGTTTCCCCTAATCTGCCAGCAGCACTCATCTCCCTTCTATCCAAACTGTGATAGCAAGGTTTGTGCATCAAAGTTGACACTTCGTTACTTCATTCTACATGTGTCCCACCGTCTGGGAGTGTGTGTGTTTGTGCACACACATGCGTGCCTGTGTGTGTTTTACCCTTATCTTCTGGATTAGTTCACTAGACCCAGTTGTCTCAGGTGGGAGCAGAGCCTCAGGCACTTCTTTTGATGTCTTTTCTCACTCTCATTGAACTCGGTATATACTTGAGGACTGGCTGATCACATTTATGAGAATTTTATTTTCGATAAATTGCCTTTTAAAAATCATCATTCTGCAGAAATTTAGTAATTGAAAATTTAAATCAAATTCAAATCCAACTCTAGCCTCCAATTTCACTGTTCGTTTGAACGTATGACTTCTCTGTTAAGCCAGATACTCACATGAAACAAATGTGAATAGACTGGCATGGAAATCGTGTATGGAGAGTCAAGGAAACTTTCTCTGCTGGTGACAGCAGCCCGCAGAACATAATTCCCTGGACACTCTATGAAATCAAATCAGTTTTATCAACTAATCAGTTGGAGCAAAAAATAATAATAGTGTTATTTAGGAAAGCCTTAACACAGCTCTTACCTCAAGGCTAATGAAGACCTGACCCTTGAACTCTAGGGGCTTCCATGTTCCAGCTTGTGAGCCCTGCTTAGCCAAAACCCTGCTGAAGAGGTAAGAGCCTCCTTCTCCAGAGAGAAAGCCCCCAGCCTTTGACAAAGTGCTTCTAGCCTGAGTCATGTGGGCTATGAAAAAGAAGTTGGTCATCCTGAGCAGTCACTGGACAGTGGAGAGAGCCCATCCATTTTTCTCCTTTATTCTTCCCTACCCCTCAGCTCTCACTCCCTTAGGCCTTGGGATTCTGAAATCATAAGAGCAAAATATTCTAAATATACTAAAACATGCTAAATAACTTAAATATGCTAAATAAAATTAAAACTAAAGTAAACATATTAGAATAAATCATGAATGGCTAATAAATATAAGCTGCCACCATTAAAACAAAAATAACAACCACTACCACAATTGCTACTATAAAGATTATTATTGATCAGATTTATTTTTAGATAAGTAGAAAAGCGAGATGTATTTCTATTTTTCTGAGAATGTAACCATTCTTAAATAATATGAGATGCTTTCTCACAGTAAGCAGAAGAATGAGATGTATTCATAAATAATATATTCAACAAACAAGTTATTTTGCACTTACTCTATATGGGTACTGAAAACAGAATGATGTAAATAAATAAGAACATCTCTCAAACAGAGATGCTAAAATAAAACAAGAAGTGAAGATGAAATAAATTCAGAAGAAAGGATGGATCATTGACCTGTAGTAGTTCTTACAGCCATGTGCTGGATGCAGGCGTGCCTGTCCGAGTGTGTGCGTGTGCACATACATTGCTTCCCAACTTTTTTTTTTACTATGACTTTGTTAAAGTGAAGCGTGAGCACTCCACATTTGCTGCAAGTCTCGATTCCCCTATTTCCTTTATTTCTCACATTTACGTAACTTGTCTAACCTCTGAAACAAATGTTTTTATTAGAGAATTACGTTTTTATTTTTGCTTTTGTTAAATAAGATCTATAGTAGCATAAATTAAGTGTGCCACCTTCATTTTGTACCTGGCTAAACATTTCTGCTTCCTGTGTACTTTTTCTGAAAATGGCTTTAATTTATCTTATTTTTGATAATTAGCTTCAACGAGTACAGAATTCTCCTTTGGTATTGATTGGACATAAAACCTGAGATATTTTCATTGTATTCTGGAGTCTATTACTGCCAATAACAAGCCTACCATGAGTCTTATTTTAAGGCTTTCCTTTTTTTGTGTGTGATTTTGGGGGGTTTTTTAACACCCTTTTTCTCTGGTAGTTTTTAAGATTTACCCTTTGTCCTTGCTTTCTTATGGTCTTAGTATCCTATGCCTAGGCATGGATTTTTATTTTTTATCTACTGTGAACTCATTCTCTGCATATGAGACCCATGCCTTTCTTCAATTCTGGAAGGTTTTTAGATATTATCTTCTCAAAACAGCTCTCTTCTCCATTCTCTCTATTCTTTATTTTCTGGAATACTGATTAATATTTGTTTTTATCATATATTTCTTATTCTATCCTCCATGTCTTTAAATCGTGCTTTCTAACTTCCCTCTATTTTCTTGACTTCTCCTCTTGTTACCACACAATGGGTGGGTTCAGTTGCTTGGCAGGTGGCAGTCCAATGACCACAACCAAGGAGGATTTAACCAAGGGATTTCATTACCGGTAACAAGTAAGTAGAACACTGGGGATAGTTCCCAAAGCAGGGCCTCCCCAGACACAGGTGGGAACAGGGCTTTGTGGAGGCTGCTTAGCTGAGTCACTGTATGCAGAGGTGGAGTGCAGGCAGGCACAGCTGTTGTTCATGCTTCTTCATATGTTGCCCATACAGAAAATGGCACATAAGCTCTTCCCTGGGCAGGGCATTTGGTATGGTAAGGCGAAGAGGTCTCCAAAGTTCATCTCCAGCTCAGGCATCCCCGGATGCCTGGGACCAGTTTTTAGTGTGTTTGTTGTTTGTTTTGCAGGGGCTCAGCTTCTTCCTAGAACATTTTTAAACAACGGAAACTCAAGGTGCAGCAGTTAAAAGTGGATATTTCTTCACAGTGTGTACCCAAAAACCCAGGGATCCTGGGTTACACTCTTGATCCTTGATTAGATGCACAAGGAATCTTCTATCATTCTCCATCCTTCCAAGAGTTGTTTACATATTTTCAAGCTCAAATTCTTTGCTGAACTCTTAATTTTCTCTCAGTGTGTCTAGACTGCTATTTATTTATCAAATTTTCAATTCCAACATCTATAATTTTTATACCTAATCTTTCTATTTAATTCTGTTTCAAACCTGCCTGTTCTTTTATCTTAGATTCCTGTTCTTGCTGTTTTCTTTCTAATCTTTTCTTCATCTCACCAAACATTTTAAACATGCTTATTTTAGAATTTGTTTCTAGTGCTTCCATATTTTCTAACTCTCCTTTACAATAGTTCATTTTCTTGTGTGGTTTATAATATTGGCTATGAGCTCATTTCCACTGGCTATGAGCTCATTTTTCAGGGGTACTCTGGCCTGAACTATGACTGGGGTTGTGTTTGCTGCAGTTTCATGGATATCAACCATTCTTACTGATACTCGTGTTACTTTTGTGGCTTAAAGAATATATTTAGTTTGCTCTCATGCTGCTAATAAAGACATACTTGAGACTGGGTAATTTATAAAGAAAAAGATTTAATAGATTCACAGTTCCACATGGCTGGGGAGGCCTCACAATCGTGGCACAAGGTGAAGAGGTAAAGACATGTCTTACATGGTGGCAGGCACATCTTACATGGGGGCAGGCAAGAGAGCCTGTGCAGGGAAACTGCTCTTTATAAAACCATCATATCTCGTGAGGCTTATTCACCATCATGAGAACAGCACAGGAAAGACCCACCCCTATGATTCAATTACCTCCCACTGAATCCCTCCCACGACACGTGGGGATTATGGGAGCTACAATTCAAGATGACATTTGGGTGGAAACACAGCTAAACCATATCAGGGAAGGAGAGGTCCTTGAACTATTTGCATTATGCAGGCACTGTAAAATTAGACTACACACTCCAGCTGGCCCAGGTCTGGATTCTGATTTCTCTGAGGAGACTCTTTTGCCCTGCATGGATCTGGACAGAAGTCAAGCAACATTCTGCTTTTTTCCTGAGCTGGAGGCCAGGGTTCTTCCAGTCCAGATAAAATGCAGAACAATCCTTTGTAACTCCCAGCTTTGTAGAGACACCTCAGCTCCAACCTCCTGTCTTGTATTAGGTGCCTCCCAACTCCTCTCCCTATTGGAACCCAGAAGCCCTGAAGATTTATATTGACTCCAAGTGCATCTGTGAACCATTTGGCTTCAGCTGCTGCTCACAGCTCTGATTTTATATTCTCCCAAACTCTCTGGCCGCTGCATAGTTTGCTCATGTAGCTTTGAGATAATTTATACACTCAAAACTTACTCTCTTTTATCTGTTTCCTTGTGTTGATTTGGCATAGGGTGAGGAGGGTAAGGGAAAAAGGTGTCTAAATAAGCATAGTCCAACATTTTGACCTAAAGCCTATATATATATGCAGCTAATAATATTATATATATAAGTTTTTTTGAAACAGTCTCTCTCTGTCGCCCAGGCTGGAGTGCAGTGGCATGATCTCAGCTCACTGCAGCCTCCTTCTCCCGGGTTCAAGCAGTTCTCATGCCTTAGCCTCCCAAGTAGCTGGGACTACAGGCACACACCACCACGCCCGGCTAATTTTTGTATTTTTACTAGAGACAGGGTTTCACCATTTCGGCCAGGCTGGTTTAGAACTCCTGAGTTCAGGGGATCTGCCCATCTCAGCCTCCCAAAGTGCTGGGATTACAGGTGTGAGCCACTGTGTCCAGCCTATGTTTTTATATTTTTAGAATTCCCATGTAATGGTGCAATTTTCCTTTCTTTGATGTGATGCATCTATGATTTTATATTCTATATGTATTTTTATACTTATATATAAAATGCATTTTATTAATTAAGCATTAGTTCTTAAAATTTGGTATTTCCATGAACTTTTAATTTTACAAATATTCCATTTCGGTGTTATTATTTTTATTATTTTTTGCTGCTGAATAGTTAGGCCAATCTCTGTGCAGCCTGGGAAGATAACACATCAGCAGTCAATTTGTGTAAAGACAAAATAATATTAGACAGCAAGAGAATGAGACAAGACTGCAAATCAGCAATGATAATTATTGAGTACTGAGGACAATTCCAGTGGATTAAGATTTGGGGTGCTTAAGCTTCTTAATATTAATTGCAGCAAATATTCAAATGCTTTCACTTTCCATATAAGTACTTTAGCAAATAAGCAAAATATGAAATAAAAACCCTAATTCAGAATTACCTAGATATAAAACAAGTAAATTGTCCTAGGCAATTCTTACCATCTTATGTCCAGTAAAACAATAACCTATATTTGTGCATACAGATATATTATTTCATTTAAAAACTAGTGGTGACTGTAATCTTGACACCAAATTGAAGTTGAACTGAAAGAGGCTTTCCTATAAAGATACTTAGGATCCTTACATTGTATGTAAGGAAAGTCACCTAGTCCTCACATCAACCCCAGGTGTGACATGTTAACTCATTCTAATGGTACAGATGTTGAGATGCAGAGAACAGAAGCAGCTCTTAGGGGACAGAGACAGGGCTCAGTGATGATTATATTCACCTGTCACAGGGTAGCGCTACAATAGTGAGTGTTCTGTGGATGGTCCTATCCAGATAAAAGAAGGAATTGGTTTCAGGACATAATCTGCATCTTACTAGGTGGGGGATGTTGGACAAGTTACTTAACCTCTTCTGCCCTGTAAAATAGGGATAAAAATGGTACATATCTCAGAGTGTCATAGGAAGACTAAATTAGACTATTCTCATCCTCACAGCTAATGAGTTCTCAATATTTAACTGATTATAATTATCTTTACTAGATACGTAATTACGTAAATAAATTAATGAATTATAGAGCAAATAATCGTAGGGTCACACAGATAGAAAGTGGGAAAAATAGGAGACAAACCAATGTCTATATTCGTTCCATGGCATTAGATTTAGATTACCTCCTTTTAGTCTGGGAAAACACTCGTGATTATACAGTGTAATTTTAAAATGTACAGTACTTTGCTGGGTGTGGTGGTGCATGCCTGTGGTCCCAGCTACTTGGGAGGCTGAGGTGGGAGGATGGTTTAAGCCTGGGAAGCAGAGGTTGCAATGAGCCGAGATCACGCCACTGCACTCTAGCCTGGACTATAGAACGAGACACTGTCTCAAAAAAGAAAAAAAAAATACAGTACTCACATTTTACTATGCTAGTATATGCTGTATTCACTGGTGTGTTCTCTCTTGCATGGAAACTTTCATTGGGAATGAAATGTTTAAAACTATTTTACTATTTCATGCACTGCTTTGAGATACTACCAGCAAAGCTATTTCTAAGCTGAGATGCTTTGTGCTGGCAGGACTTCTAAAGAGTTAAAGCAATGCTGAAGCTGTGTATTTACAACTGACTAGAGCAGGAATCAGCAAACCATGGCCAGTGGGTCAAATCCTGCTTACTGCCAGTTTTTGTAAACAAAATTTTATCGCAACTCCCTGCCCATTTGTTTAAACATGGTCTGTGGCTGCTTTTCTCCAACAGCAGAAAAGTTCAGTAGTTCCAACAGAAATCCTGAGGCCCATAAAGCCTAAAATGTTTACCATCTGACCATTTACGGAAAGTTAGCCAACCCCCAGACTAGAATAAAGGTAGGAAAAACCACTCAGCCCAAGCTTCTTTTTTGATTCTGTCTTCCCACAGCTGCCTAGAATCCTTTGCAGTCTTTATCCTAGGAGGCTCAGAGGCTACAACACATCTCTAATTTTGCCTAGATTTGTGAGAATCCATTTCTCACAAATCCAGTTCTGGCCGTCTTTCCCTGACTCGATGTTCCTTGAACTCTAAACATGAAATTTTAAAAGAAAGATTACCTGGGATGGGTATATCCCTGAAAGTCACCTCCTTTCTGCTGCCTCTCACAAATACACAGGCTATGTGCCTTAAATCTGTCATTCACTTTAAGTAAGGAATTTTTGAAAAGTGGATAATAGGTTAGACATAAAATTCATTGAATCTGGGTTAATCAGTGAGTATTCTTTAGAATGGAAGCATGAGCTTGAATGATTAAAGAAATTGCTTAAAAATTAGAATCGAAATACTAAATATCATCCCCCCACTGTTTTAGCTAGAAAAATTAATTGAAAATGAGCACAAGAAGGAGAAAAATAATTATATTTACAAAAAACTAATAATACAATAAACTATCTTTATTTAAATACAATAAACTATCATTTGTTAAAATACAATAAACATGCAAAAGTGCTATCATTGATAGCACTTTTAAAGTTTAAATAACCCACTGATTACTTTCTCTAGTGGATTATTTGCAAGGGTAGAGTAAAAATCCTCGCTTCCCTGGACACATAACCCATTTGCCATGTGACATTGCCTCCCTTCCATCAAGAAGTGGAATGTATTTTTCCTCCCCTTAAATCTGATGCCTGTAACTTTCTTTCCCCTTGAGATAATGGCAGAGTGGCATTGTGCAAGTTTTGGAACTAAGGTCCCACGAGGCCTTGTGGCTATCTCTCTTGTTTATCTGAGTACTGCCCTAAGATGACCATGGAGAGAAGCCCAGTCTAGCCTAAAGGAGGATAAGAGGCCACGTGGAGAACTGAGGTCAGCCAGCCCCAGCTGCTTGACTTCTGAGCAAAGCCTTCTCAGACTATTTGGCCCTGTTAGACCCAGCTGAGATCAGCAGAAAAATCACCCATCTGACCCTAGCCCGAATTGCCTTCTGCAGAACCACGGGCCAATAAATAACAGATGCTTTAACTACCATATTTTGCAGTGGTTTGTTATATGGCAACATATCATTGAAAAACCCTCATTTTACCAAAGAGAAAACTAGGGGGTCATGACATTAAGCAACTACCTAAACCCACAATGTAAATGGCAAGTCAGGGATTTAGATGCAAATCATTCCAACTAAAAATTTATACTCTAAATCAATGCCCTCTACTATACTCTGTATTTTCCAAAAAACTAATTAGATTGTGTAATCAGCATTTCTGAAGACAGAGGTAGTCATCTGGGAAGCAGAGTTTTCTCAACCAGTATTTTGCACTTGTTGGGATTTTTGAGATCAGGAATGTTTTGGAAAACCTGAGATGTGCAGTCACATCTCTGAGCAGTGTTTTAAGTTTATTCATTCACTCAGTAATTCATTCAGCAAATATTTATTGAGATCTAATATATGTTAGGCACTATGTTTACCACTGGAAGGCAGGCAGCAGGTAAGTACAAACACAGAAACTGAGATGGATGGCATTGCATTTTCATTTGATTACAAATTTATTCTTGCTTATAAGTTGATTACCTACCTTATTAAGAGCTGATTTGTTTCAAGTTTTAGAACTCCAATTGTGTACTTAAATTTTTGTCTAGCTTAAAACATAGTGCTAGATTTCAAGAAGTAAATTGTCAAACAGGTTTGCTGTTTAGTTTTTGTAAAAAAGGAAACTTGTAGGCAGAAACAAAAACCAAAATAAATAAAATCTAAATTACGTTAATAACAAAAGATAATTGAGGCATTAACAGAGTTTGACTGAACTGTCAAGTCTCAAGCAAATTTCTAAAACTAAACTGTTTTCTTCTGTTAATCAGTTTGAAAAGGAATACCTTGTGCTAATTTTTCTTGGTGGTGGTAACATTAATAAAGCTCTGTGAAATGAGGCCAGAAGGAACAGAAATTGAGTCAAAAAAATGATAACACCTCTTACATATTCTTACCATCTTGTCTCCTAGCCACACACACCATGTTTAAACCTAAAAGGAGACACCTGGAGGGGTTAATTAGCTTGCAGCTGTCTGTGACTAGTCTGCAGAGGATTAAAAAGGATATCAGCCATAAGAAAGCAGCTAGCACTAGCCTGGATGATGAACAAAGAAAAGAAGCAGCTGCTGAGGAAAAGCACGTTTTGCTGACCTTTGAGGAGGGCTTAAGAGGCCCTTTGTCCCCTGAAAATGGGACCTGGGAGGAACGTCTTGATGGCAGACAGTACAAAATCAAGGGACAGCAGCTGGCTGTTTTGTGTAAGGGGCAAAATTCAAGAGGATTTGTGAATCGTTGTGATTTACAGTGACCATTAACTATTGTAATAAGGGGAGAAAAATCAACATCCATTCAGTGCCCACATTGCAATTGCCAAGCACTGGAGGGGTACTTTCACCTAGGCCAACAAACTTAATCAGCAGAGAAACCCTTCAGTGTTTTGGCTCCTACAGCTCAAGTGTACTAGGTTGGCAAGTGGAAGTTCCTTTGGTCATCTCTGTTTATACACTTGTTTGAGATATTTCATAAAGTCAACCCATTTGTTACTTTATCTGTAGTATCTACTGTTTCATGTGGAAGATGCTTGCCTTTTGATAGTATTCCAAACTGACCAACCCTGTACAGATTTAAGCCACCAAGAAGCTATGAACAGACAGGTGAAGTTTTGGTGTCGCCAGGAACCAGCTTGTCCAGAAGTTTAATCCTCTAAGGAAAAGGATAGCAAGCCCAATGCAACAGCCCTTCATGCTAAAAACTCTCAATAAATTAGGTATTGATGGGATGTATCTAAAAATAATGAGCTACTTATGACAAACCTACATCCAATATCATACTGAATGGGCAAAAACTGGAAGCATTCCCTTTGAAAACTGGCACAAGACAGGGATGCCTTCTCTCACCACTCCTATTCAACATAGTGTTGGAAGTTCTGGCCAGGGCAATCAGGCAGGAAAAAGAAATAAAGGGTATTCAATTAGGAAAAGAGGAAGTCAAATTGTCCGTGTTTGCAGAAGAAATGATTGTATATCTAGAAAACCCCATCATCTCAGCCCAAAATCTCCTTAAGCTGATAGGCAACTTCAGCAAAGTCTCAAGATACAAAATCAATGTGCAAAAATCACAAGCATTCTTATACACCAATAACAGACAGAGAGCCAAATCATGAGTGAACTCCCATTCACAATTGCTTCAAAGAGAATAAAGTACCTAGGAATCCAACTTACAAGGGATGTGAAGGACGTCTTCAAGGAGAAGTACAAACCACTGCTCGATAATTGTTAAAAACTAAAGTTGTTGGGGAACAAAAGGTACTTAAAATATATTTATTGTGTAACCTGATAAAATATTTTAAATTCTGGTGTTACAAAGTTTTAGTGTTTCTTTTGTTCTTTTTACAAAACAGAAACTCACTAAAATGTTAACTGATTGACATTATATTTTTTGCTTTCGTCAGTGTTAAATACTTGTTGCACAGTAGTATGAGTTGTTTCTATGATTTACTTTTCTACAAGCCAGTTGAGAAGTGTTACGAGGACTCAAAGTATTCTAATTGGTGGTGACCAAATGTCATACAATTATGAAGTATACAAGCCATTCTAACCTTCACAGTAAATTTTTTTACCCTCTGGTTGCATACTTAAATAGAATTATACTAATAATGCATATTTTCTGAATGTTAATGTCATGTGAAATTACTACCAAGTTAAACGTTACTTCCCATGGTTTTCTGGGTGATGGGTGTTTATTCTGCTTATTCAGTGCCTCTCTACATAGAGGAACCTATCTCAGTAACTCCTATACTACTCTACAACAACATGGCAGAAGAAAAGTTACCCATTTGAAAAAATACCTTATTTTCCAAACAGAAGTCTTCAGACAGGCAGTCCACAATATTTGCCTTCCAGGAAAGGAGATTGCATAAATGCATAACTTACATGTTAGTACATGTAACTGTTTCCCTGTCTTATCCTGAATGCATGGAAAGTCATGAGACTTATTTTTTTCTTCGTAATGGATTCTATTATAAAACCTCTATTTGTATAGGTTATAAATCCTAACCAATAATTGAGCTTACTATGTTGAGGCTGTAGGCAGAGGATAAGATTTACATGTCAGACTTTATGTTCTGCTGTTTGGATTAGGCTAATTTTCAAAAGTTATTGACTGTAAAATAATCATGCACTGAGGAAATATAATATTAAAATAAATTTTGAAGAAGATGGAATTATAGCAGGGGACCTGTGGAAATAGAATCTAAGAACATATTGTACATATGCTGAATTAATAGAGTTGCATTGTGTCGTTCACATAGCAAATTCAGTACAGATTGTTTGGTAATGTCAACAGATTATGCCATAAAATTTGTAATTTGTTTGGCAAATCTTGACAATGCTGAGACATTTATTCTAGTTAATACAAATGGCTGAGGTCTGTAATTATGAGTTATTTAAGCTAAGAAATTTGGCAAGTTCATTATTCATAAGTCTCTACCAACTATTCCAAATTAATTGACTGTTTTATATATTGATACAATTAATAGTAAACTTTTTATATTAAGTATACATATATGAAATAAAATCATATTATTATTGGATTATAAGAAGATGTTAATAATGGTAAGTCATGATTGTTATTTTGTTGAAGTAATTTTTTAGAATTTTTAAAGTTTTATGCAACAAAATAGAGTTATCTTACTTAAAAATGGATGCTTAGGGCCAGGTGCAGTGGCTCATGCCTGTAATCCCAGCACTTTGGGAGGCCGAGGCAGGCAGTATCACCTGAGGTCACAAGTTTGAGACCAGCCTGGCCAACATGGTGAAACCCCGTCTCTACTGAAAATACAAAATTAGCCGGGCATGGTGTAGGCACCTGTAATTCCAGCTACTTGGGAGGCTGAGGCAGGAGAATTGCTTGAACCTGGGAGGCGGAGGTTGCAGTGAGCCGAGATCGTGCCACTGCATTTCAACCTGGGTGACAGAGTGAGACTCTGTATCAAAAAAAAAAAAAAAAAAAAAAAAAGTATGCTTAGAGGTTTTTAAATTAAATTAGTTTCAATACTTCTATAATAGTTAAAACAAGTGGTTTCTATTTAAATCACAAACAATAGAGGTTAGAGATGAAACTAAACATGAGGTCATCAAGTCCAACCTTCTGCTAAGATATCAGACTTCAAATGAAAAGCACATCAAACATTAACCAGATGATTTCTTTGATAGTCTATTTAAAAATATTGAATTAATAAACTGGAAACATTTTAAAAATTGCTGTTCTTTTGAAATTAATATAAAAACATATACTTTAAAGTAAGGAATTTTATACTGATTAAGTTATACACTGCTTAGCCTAGCATGTGTATGTTATACTTAAAAATGTGCATTGTACATTGTCAAATAATTTGCACACTATCATTTACACATCTGTATTGTTCACATTGATGTACTTTATATCATATATATTTGTGCATTATCAGTTGATTTGCACGTTGCAAACCAGAGTCACACAGTTATAGATCTGTGTGAATTCCCTATATTCCACACGCATGGACATATTCATATATACCCGCACAAATACACCCCATGAAATGATATCCAGTTAATGAATACAAAGGTTTTTAAAAGAGAAGTTCATTAGAAAAAAATCCTATAAGCCTCTAGTTTTCCCAATGAATTAATCTAAGAATGGATATTTTATTTTTTCCATGTTTGACTTGTAAAGTAAAACTTTAGTAATAAAGAGTGGCTGCCTTACAGTTCATATATTTCTTGAATTTAAAAAACTCAACTACATAAGAAATACTTTACTTCTTTTCTTTAAACTATTAAGACAGCAAAGTCTTTTTTATGATTATCTACAATTCCAGTCCTCTCTCCAGTATCTCCAAGATAACATTATTATGAGTTTAATGTATGACATTTTTGACTTTGAAACTCACTTTCATATGGGTATATACATATGTTTACATAGAATATATGGAGTATTGTTTACATATTATTTATAGGAATAAATATACGCCTACTCCAGTTAATTTAGTGGTGACTATCACATATTTTATTTGGTCATTCTACAATTGATTGATGCCTTTTTTGTGTGTGTGATTACTAATACTGGAGTATTAATATACTTGCATGAGTCTCCTTGTGTACCGTGGGAATAGTTCTGTATAGTAGATATTTGAAAATAGAAGTACTGGGTATGCACATTTTTAATTTTTAATATATACTTCCAAATTGTTCCTGCATACTCCCACCAGTACTAAGAATGTATCTGTTTTCCTCTTAGCATGTCAATAGTTGATATAATGAAACTTGTAAATTTTAGCCAACTAAATGAGTGTGATTTCTATTCCTTTCTAGTAACTGATGAGGTTATAATCAAGTTAAGCATTTTTTTTGTATGTTTATTGGCCACTCAGGTTTTTTTCTTTTGTGAATTACTGGTTCACATGCTTCGCTCATTTTCCTTCTGGATTTGTGTGTGTGTCTTTTTCATACATATATTGTATACTTGACTTTTGTCTATTATTTACTTTAAGGTTGTAGGATTTTAGAGTTAATGAAAGGATAAAATGCTGGAAGCCTAGATTTCAGAATTGTACATAGAATTCTAAACAGAAGCCATGTTCTAAATAAGGATTTGGCTTGTGGGACAAAAGAAGAATGTGGAATTTCACAGATAAAGGGTTTAACATTTATGGGCAATAGAGAATCAAGAATGATTTTGTCATAACATCGGCACCACTGAATGGCATTGTCACCTATACCATGATCAAGAAATTAACAGTGTTGCTCTGCAGACTGGCAAATCTCATTGCCCTTTCTTCTAACCCTGGGAAAGTATTATTACAATGGAAAAAGTTATGCGACAAGATCTTGTATTAATTGGATGTTAGAATCAAATAAAAGGAGGAATAGATGTAGTAAGAGAAGCAGATTTTATAGCTATCCCCATTCCAAGAATAAAAAACAAAAAAATAATAGGCGAGTTCATTGTGGGCATCTGTCAGGAACAAGGATAGAGCTCTGAAAGCTGACTGCAGTCAGTAACAAAAACCCTTTTGAGACATATTCCAAGAACCTGAAAAACTGGTAATGGGCCATTCCTTATAATCGGTGTCTTGAAAGGCAGTAAACTGTCTAATGGGATATAAAAATAGAGTCTTTTTTCTTCCCCCACTCTAATATTCTCCTACTTTAAAAACCTTCTTTATATGGCACTGCAAATAATAGCACACAGCAAGAACTGTACTTTGCAGTATTATTGAGCATCTCAAGTGTCTGAAAGGTACAAAGCTAACAACCAAATGACTTCAGAATGGAAAATGTCCCAGAATTTTTAATTTTCCTTCTAAAACAGAATTATAGGGGAAGCAAAAACAACCTTAATCTAAAATCCAGCTTAAAATGACAACCAGAGGTTTTCTAGCTTATATTTTATTTCAGAATGCTTAGCAAATTTCTTGACTTTTTATTAATTTTAGTGAGTTGTAATTTGAGGAAACTCATGGTTTTCTAAGATCCTTTATATCTGAAAAGTTGTCGCATACATGTAAGACTTGCTTTGTTATTGTTGTAAATTGAATACCTGAAGATAGATTTTAGTACACTAAATAATCATGGTGTTCATTCTGTGCTAATAGGCAGAAAAGATAGACAATAGAACTTATTGGAATGCCAGGAAGTGCTCCGATCACCCAGGAGTGAGACTTGAGATGGGCAGAAAGAACAAGATTAGTTAACTATCATGGGAAACATAAGAAGAATTTGGCTTTAGGGATTGTGTGTTTGAGATTGATTTTTAAAAGAAAAAGACCTATTTAAAAATCCACAGATGCTTAGGGAATAGAATAGCTATTTTTTTAATTCATAAATTTTATATTGGTTAGTTTTCACAGCAGTGAATTATCAACTTTATATAAAAGTAAAATGATAATTTGATATATTTCCTGATATGAGTCCACATTTTCAGAGCCATCTAAATTCAGCCTTGTTTGTTCATTATACATATATAAGAAAATCCTTTTTCTATGCAACAAACGGCTGTATATAAAATATACATGACTTATTGATTTAAAATCTTTTACCTTTTTTTCTCATCATAAAGGTAAAACACATGCATTTCATAAATGTTTGAAAATGTGAACGTATGTACCAAAAAAATCACTTCAAAATCATGGTTTACGTATCTTCTAAAAACATGTAATTAAATATAGCAAAGTATATTTAGGCCAATATTTCGACTATGATAAAATCTCTGATTCAGAAGGTATTGTGTTTTCTGAGTATTTCATTATTTAAAGCAGAAGGTTTCATGTTTCAGAGTGTCACTCCAGCCTGGAGGGCCTATATGGTTGAGTCAAATCAGTGCTCCTGCTATCAGTAGGTTTGGCACAGGATGAAGCAAGAACGTCAAACTAAAGGGGCCAAGAACAATAGGTGGGAGAGGCTGCAGGAGGAACAGAGAGGTCCTGATGATGAGGTTCCCTGACTATAGCAGGTTAGGACTAGACAAGCCCTGTGGCCAACAGAGGAAAGAGTTTCCGAGCACTTTCTATATCTGGCTGTACCTTGGGGGACTTCCTCCATTTTGTCTGGGCTCATCTGCAGTCCTGCTAAGAGATTCTGCGAAATATACTGCAGTTCTCATTCATGTGCCCCTTGAGATGCATTTGAGCTGCAGGTATTTTCCCTCCAATGGTACCCAGTTTATTATTTCCAGTCCATTCAACTCATAAAAACATCCAGCAGCACTTTACCCACAGGTGGGTGTTTATTAGGTTTTTATTTCTTTTGTCCAGGTTTATTGAGTTTGAAGAGTAGGCAGGGATTTCTGTTTTTATGAGTCACTTGTCAGCTGTAATGAAGTCTTCTTCATTAAAAAAAAGATGTGAGGACAATATTGTCCAGTGTCATAATTATTCTAAAAATACGTCATGCTTAATTGTACCCACAAAGGTTTTAAAAATTTAAACGTCAGTTTTGAGTTTTAGGGCTTTCCTATTGGTGAATTGTCAATAATTGTAGTGCTTTCTTGAAAAGTTCCCTGGGGTGGATTTCCTTAGTTGCATATAATTCTAGCCTCTTCAGCCTGCTAACCTGCTAAGTATAAAAGGGACATGAAGTACACATATCTTGGAATTAATTACATTTTTCTGCTCAAGAGCCAAGTCATTTTCAGAAATTGATGTCAAATAGGTCTTCCATAGCTGAAAGTGCTAGGTGTCTCTTCACATAGTTAAGATTTCCCCCTATTCAGAAATATTAGTTTCTGATGACAATGGAAAATTCCAAATGCAGCAGCTTCACTGTGTTCTAATAATGTTCATGCTTAGGGATCCTGAAACCACTTGCACTGTGCCTGGTCCAGCCACAGCAGGGAGCCGGTGCCCATGCCGGTTCCCAGAGCTGACCACCCCACCGCAGCCAGTGTGTCTGGCTGTGCACTGTGGCCAGACTCCATGCTCACTGACTCATGCACCCCCCACCGCTCCACACCTGGCTCAACCTTGGTGGGCGTGGGATCCAGGCTGGTAGTGAAAGCCGAATGCTGCCTGCCAGTCCAGGTGGGCAGAACGAGCCCAGCGGGTGAGAAAAACTTGGACAAACGTGCCACTGGCTACAGATGTTTCCGGCTGGTGAAGTGACACCCTAAGGATCCTGTGACAGTGGGAAAAGGGGTAATGAAGGGATAGAGCAGATTAAGGAATTTAAAACCCAGTTGAGCAAGTATATCTGTAAATAATGTACTTTTGTATACTACAAAACCACAAAGAAAGGATCTCCCTCCTCTATTATCACAGGGTCATCCCAGAAGAACTGACATTTTAATACATTAAAAAATAAGTAGATACTGTTTTTGCTTTAAAAAAAGTGGAATAATCTATGCATATATAAAGAAGAAATGTACATAACATTTATGTGAGTTATGTAAGCAGAGGTAAGCATTGTAATAAAGCAAACACTGATGAGCCACTGGTGAGGAAATATAACCTTCCTAAATCTCTGAGGCTTTCAGACTGGCTCTTGGCCCATGTAGAGGTAGCGACACTTGGAAAGGGAGTGAAAGAAAGGGAAGAGAGGGCGTCCATGTTTGAGAAACCACAAAATCACAGGAGTCGCTAAAGGAGTAGTTTAATTGGTTACATGGAGGAAATCTGGAGTGATGTTAGAAGATGCAATTGACCAGATCAGGTGGATCGCAGAGGCCATCCTGAGCAGTACAACAGGAAATTATTCAGGGATCCCCTATGGTTACCATACCTTATGGGTTTAAACCAACGATGCTTACGAGAGAGAAGTTAGCTTTTCTGGACAATGTCCTTGGTGTGCACTTTTCAGATGGAGATTGGCAAGCCAATGGCTAAGGAGGGTGAGTCAGATCAAAATTCTTCCTTGACTTTCATAGCATTTCCAGAGGATGTCTAGTTTATGACTAAAATGTCTTGCCTTCATCTCACAAAATTATCTGTCTGTCCTCACCTGTAAAGATTTTCTATATCAAACATTATTATTTATACAAATAATTATATTTTCTTAAAAAGACTTTTTTGTACAGTAAAATAAGTGGAAACAAATGATTCAGAACAACTTTCTAAATATTTGACTAAACAATTTCAGGAAATAGCCATTTAATGCCTCGGAAACAAAATTTGGCTTTGGTTAATTTTTAGAAAATCCTAAGATGAGGAGATGAAGCTAAAAGAAATATATCGAACACTGTGCATTTCAATAAAGAATTTACAGAATAGCTGGAAAAATTAAGGTTAAGTATACAAGGTAATTACAGATTTATTTTTAAAATGAAAAGGCATTTAACAATCTAAAAACTACATCAAATACATTATATTTAGCATCATGAAACTACTTAATTATCTGCACCTATCAGTGAAGCATTTTTTTCTCATAAATCTGTCCTATGGTAATCTACAGGAAGACATAATTTTAAAATTAGTAAGGATTAGAGTGGATGGTCACCTGGTCCCAACCTTTGGAACATTTGAAAAGCAAGGAACATATAAACTGAACATTAATTTTCTTCTTTCAATGTACACAAGAAATTTAAAAAAGAATTTTCCAGGGTATAGGTATAAAAGGGTATATTCTTTACAGGGAATCATAGTGCTGGCAGATGGCTAAGATTTCCATCCAAGAAAAATTTGATGTTTGAACTTAAGAAAAAGGAAACTTTCTTTGCTGGACCTCACATAATATTTTCAGTGATGACAGAAAGTTAGGAAAGATGACTGTGGAAACAAAATGTTCTTGAACACATGAAATAAATAGGTAATTTAGATACAGTGGGTGGTGCCAGTATGCTCTGTAGGTGGAGAATAAATCTGGAATCCTAGGAGGTCGCCCTAACCAGGGAGGTCTCTGTCACTGATTAACATAAAATGACTGGGTACTTACTCAGGACTCCTCTAGGCAATAAATGACCTTCAGTTAGATTAAGGGCCGGTCAAACTGAGAGGGATTAGTACATAATTTAATCTATTTGCTAATTAGTGTGATGAATTAGACCATTATCATCTGTTGCTGTGTAGGAGAGGAAGAGAACAAGGCATTTAAGTTTTGATGAGAAGGACATTTATTGAATAGCATTGTACACTTTAAGAGTGGATTCTCATATATGATCCAAGTATCTTAGTCTATAGACTAAGTTTGATTCATTCCTTTCATTAGTGACAGAGCTACAGCTGTCACTTGAGTATTGGGTGACTTGACTTCTCTTCCAAGTCAAACACACTGCATGACATGGAAAGAAGGCAAGGAAGAAGGGAATATATCTTGTCCTATCGCTGGTCATTTCAGGGGAGATTTTGGCACTCAAGACAGATCAGGATCTTATTAGATAGGAACAAAAAAACAGGCTTGGTAGCTTAAAAGGAGGAGTCAAGTCTTACCAACTCTGAACACTCACCTCAGCAGTGATGTTTCATTTTTACCCTCTTAGAAGGAATCTGGTATTTCTAAGTATATGCTTTCTAGTGTTTGTGTTTACTATATTTAAGAAACATCATTAGATCAATTCATATTAATGATTACTTGATATTAATCATTATGATTAGAGACTAGTTTAAAAGCATAGATTAATTTCATTAAAGACTTTTCTTGAGAGATTATATATTAAATGGGTGGTGTACACATTCTTACTAAGAAAGTTTTGCTGTTTATATCTTAAATTAATGTAGAATTTCTCCCTTAATTTCTACATAGAAACTTAGTATAGATAAGCTTGTGCAGTCAGCTGTGAATTCATCTAGGCCTACTACCATTTCTTCATCTCCTCTAAAGAATAAAATATGAACTATCTTGTTAAAATTAAGTGCTACTAGATCTATACTTCTAGTAATCCTGTAATATCAATATATGCATGCATCCATACACAAATATTTTAAAAAGGAAAGGAAATCTGGTTGGAACTGATGGCTTCCCAGTGAGCCTTTGCTGGCTCTTGACAGTTTTCACTCTTTTCTTTAAGAGTCTTCAGATTCTCTAGACTTTCTAGAATTAATGATTATTTTATCGTTTTGACAATTTTTCTTTCTCAAAGTTAAAACCACATTGGCATTTTGTGAATATGATCATATTTCTCATTTTGACCAGTTTTTCTCTAGCATTACAATTCGTTAATTTACCGGTAATTAAATAATGATTAAACATATTAATTAAACAAATAATGATTATTTTTGTATTAAGTTTTATTCCTTAAAGCCACTCTCCATCGTTAACTCTTTTCCTTTGTAAAGCTTTTCTTCCCATTCGAAAAGCCCTTCCTTAGCATCTCACTGGAGGTACGTTCAGGCAGCATCACTTTGGCATCTCGCCAGCACTGTCCTCTTCCCGCCAGTGGCAAGCAACTAACAAGTACACTCTCCGGTATGAACTTAAGTACAGGCAAGTCAACAGATCTCATACGCATCCAAACGACACGTTAAATACAAAGCTTTGCTCACCTGCCTTTGTACAGGAGTCTGCTGCTGCTGGGTTTTAATGAAACTTAAAGGCTGACTCAAAGATGTATTAGTGGGAGGATCTTTAGATGAAATTCTTTTTGATCAGTATAATTTGCATTTCGTATTCATTTGAAAAAGTGTCCTGTGCATTTGTTCGAATATCGAGAATAGAGAGCTGAGTGATTCCTGGGTTTATGTGGGTGATATTGTGGAAATAAGAGGTGCTGTGGTATGTATAGCTACTCCCCAAATAATGATGGTATTTTACTAGAGATAGAGAACTCACAGTGATGGAACTATTCAGGCTGTAAAATATAGGAACCATCTGCCATAGAATAAGCATATTAGGAAAATGCCACCTGTTCCTACATTAGTCTGGCCTTGCCCCAAAATTTCACATGTACTCATATGTTTGTTTTCCGTCTCTCTGATTGAGGCAGCTAGCTAATGCCTAATGAGATTTTTTTACATATTCCATATGTGAATATCCTATTATCTGATTCAGTTCTGACTTTATTTCCAGTATATGTGAATGTGTTTCTTTACTATTTTTCTATCAGTTTCCTTCCTGGTCAATTGATTATATGGGAAAATATTTTATCCATTCAATATTCAAAAATAGTTTATTGAGGACACACTATGTGCCAGGCATTTGATCACAACAGTGAAAAACAGAGAAAAAAAAATCCTTGCTTTCATGAAGTTTACAAATTCTACCAAAGGAAACAGGAAATAATGAAAATAAGTAAGTAAAATAAATAGCATGCTACGTAGTAATAAGTGTCAAGGAGAAAAGGAAAGCAGACAAAGAGAGAGGGGAAGGTGTGAGCAGGAATTGCAGTTTCAGATAAGGTGGCCATGAAGGTGTCCCTTCAAGGAAAATGTAGTAGTTGGGAAGGGGCAAGTCGCATGGCTCTCTGGGGAAGACTGTTCAGGGCAGCGGGAACAGCCCTTGCAAAGGCCTTGAGAAGGAAGCATGCCCCATGCTCTCCTCCTCGTATGAGGAGGCCAACAGGTCTGAATGAAGCTATGGAGAAAGAGAAAGGGAATATGATTGGGAAGGTAACAAGGAATGGATCACGTAGAGCCTTCCAGGCCAACGTAATGACCTTGGCTTTTCCTTTTAAATGAGATGGAAAGCCCGTGGAGCATTTTGAGTAGAGGTGAGACAAAACTGATCAGGACAACTCTGCTTGCTGGGCAGAGAACAGAATCAAGGGAAGCAATGACAGAAGAGACTGTCCTAAGAGTCCAGGCGACAGATGGCAGTGGCTTGGACAAAGGTGGTAGCATTGGAGGTCACGGAAGATGCTAAATATAGTGTTCATGTTTACTTTATGGGATTTACTAAGAGATTGGCTGTGTGTTAAAAGGAAAAGATCATTCTAAAGCTTCTGGCCTCTGTGATTAGATAGACTTGCCATTAATTTCCAGAAGAGCATGTTTGAGGGGAAATAGGAGGATCTTGGTTTCATTACATGTTAAGTTCCAGTAATGTGATTAGATTGAAAAGGTTATAGCTGGTAGAATTTTTTCACTTTTTATGTCAAAACAGAAAACATGATTGAATAATGAAAACTACACATGCTCAATTTTTTTTAAGTTGTTTTCTTTGACACAGTAAAGGATCAATGAGACTTGCTTCAATGAGACTTGCTTAATTTTTGTCAAGATTACAAAGTCAACAATGGCTGAGATGAAAATATTTTCCATAAAGTAAAATGATCAAATTTGCAAAAGCTTGGTTACATGATGTGAATTTCACTCAAACCACAAGGCATTACACTAGAGTCTTGCTGAAAATTAAGACAGACTGTCTTAGGAATTCTTTGCCAATAGACAAAATGAATATGGGGTGGTTGATGTGCTGAAGTAGCCAATGAGCATGCTTTGATTGACAGATGAGGAAATGTATCCCTACATTTTGTCAAACTATGTGGTGTCTGATTTATATCACTGAGGTGGCCATTCATTATGATCATGAACTGTGAGTTCAAAGCACTTGCAAAAACTTGCCAAAATACTTCCTATTCCAGTACTAAATATTTCTCATATTTGTTTGCCTAGAATAACAAGATGCAGGCTTGGTAGTCCTTTCAAGAATGTGAATTTCTTTGGTATGTCTGATTTTAGTAATGTTGAATTGTGTGTGTGTGTGTGTGTGTGTGTGTGTGTGTGTGTGTGTGTGTGTATTATTCTTAAGACTTTGCCTGTATTTTAACATTTTATTCGGTAAAAATAGCATTATTTTGGCAAGATTTTTAAAGCCTTGAAATGGGACAAATTAAAGTATAATGCTTTTTCTTGAGAAGTAATTTCTTGCTCCATGTTGTTGAATCATACCATTAGTCATGAAACCAAAACCCTATATTTAAAAAGTAACAATCTCATATTCAAAGGATCTCCTTTGAACATTTCAAAGAATCTTAAGCAAATCTTTATGTGACATTAAATTGTACATTTTACCTTGTTATTTTAGATCTATGGGTGGAGTTCATTCTTTGGGCTAAGTGTAGGTATAAAGTGTGAATTTCTGTATCTTGGTATGCCAGTAACTTAGGGCAAGGTTAGTAGAGTGGCTTTTGTGAGAAAAAAAGAGTTGTTTTATTGGACATCAGTTGGAACTTTGCCTTGTTTTGTTTCCCTGAACTGTCCAATCTGTTTCATATATTTGTATGAAATCCTAAAATGTCTGTATATCAATAATTTTTAGTTAGCATATTTTTTCCAAACAGACATCCTTGTGAACATCAGCCGTTTCTGAGAACTGGGCCCATGGACCATAGCTACTTTGAGTCTTAGTCTATGTAATAGTTGGGGTAAAGTAAGCTTTAAAGAGAGAACTCACAATACAGTGGCTCAAGCAAGACACAAGTTGATTTCTTTCTGATGCTGCCATCCTGGGTATGTGGGTAGTTGGATGAGCTGGGCCCCATGAAGTCATCCCAAAGTGCAGGCCTCTGTGGCATTTCTGCCAAACTCAACACTTACTCTCCAAGTCTGTCCTTGGCTTCTCTATTTCTAGCTGGTGAAAGGGAAGGGAAAAATGAGTCCAGGGAAGGAATTTTTGTAGATGGCTTGGGAGTTGCATACATCAGGAAGAACTTTGTCACAAGGCCACACCTCCTTGCAGGAAATTCTAGGAAACATATTCCCTCACTGAGTAGCCATGCACCCAGGAAGAAGAGAAGAATGAGTCTAGAGTCGCAAGCAGCAATATCTACTACAGGCTTAAATAACCGAAGGACAAAATGCCCAGTCCATTATAAATATATTCCAAAAATGAAGCCGTGAAATTTGACTTCATTTATTGAAGTCAAAACAAATTCATTTTTATAAACTGATTTCTCTATTTTATATTCTACTTCTCAAATGATTATATTTGTAACACAGAACAAAGCCATGGTTAGAATTTCAGTAATTGTATGGAATATCCAGAAGGTACACCCAATACACCCAAAAGCTAAACCAGAGTCACTGCTAAATTTTATATTGTTCTGATTTACCTAACAGATTAGTGAAAATAATTAAAATCTTGCTGCTTTTTAAATTTTAAATCTCAAATTTTGGTTAGAACTCTGAGAGTATTTAAAACTATCTTTGCCTACTCTTGTCGGACAATCATTTGAGGAGCTAAGAGTGCAGAGAAGGCAGAGAAATGTTCTCCCCACCCCAAGCAGAAGCACAGAAGAACAATTGCTAATCCAAAACACAGGGAGGAAATTTCACCCCTCCTCCCTTCCCTTTTCTTGGGCTAGTCTGTTTAATTTTAAAAGCAGAATTTTTGCTTTCACAAAGTATACCAGACAGGAATTTGTTCAAATTCCTCAAAACCAAGCCAAGAAAAGTTTCAGAAAGTTCAGACACGCATGGCAGAGTGGAAAGAACGTAGTCTGTGGAGGCGAGCACGGATTCATTGGAATGCCGCTCCAGACATCCACTCTGGGTGAACTCAGGGATGTGTTTAGTCTCATTAAGCCACAGTCTTTTCATTTTTAATGTGAGAGTGATAAGAACGAACTTGCCAGTGTGTTGGTAGAGAATTGAAATAGAGAAAAGCCTGGCATGTAACAGGATGTTTCTCTCCATCTGCGTAATCTGTGACAGTCCTAGGAAGTTCAAGGTTATGACTGTTCTGGGTTTGTGGCCAAGAGTTGTCTGTGGCTTCCATGGGTTGGAGCTGTCTAATGGGGCCCAGGCCACCATCGCTCTTCCCAGAAGCTAATCATAACGAAACATGAGGTTTTTCTCCAAGCGACAAAGAGGGGCTAAGCACCCAAGGATCTCTATAAATAGGAGCAGGAAAATGAAGCTGAGACCTTGCCCTGACTTAGAAGTTCATAGCAATAATGGCCCCAAACAAGATGCTCATGTCTATTGGTTGTGGTTAATAATCACGCAACGACATGAACTTTAAACCTAGGCTATGCTTGGCTCTTCCAGGGACTGAAGGCATCTCAGAGCCCCACCCCTTACCTCACAAACCGCAGGGAGGAGCCTGGGTTCTCAGAGTCCAAGAAAATGCACCTGATAATAGCACCTGAACTTCCTCCACACAAAGAAAGCCTGACAGGGACAGGGGTTTAAGCTTGAGTGGAGGGCAGGATCCAACCCACAGTAGCACTTCCTTGCCATGCGACCTTAGCAAATGGCTTAACTCACTTTCTGTATCAGTAAAATGGTGTTCGTAGTACTCAGGTGTCAGTGAGGATTAAATGAGCCAAGCTTGACCCACACCAATTCATGACAAGTCTCAGCCACTTTAATGAATGTGGTGATATTCTAACATTTGGGATGCTGAGGTGGAGGACAATGGTGTCCCACCTCCTGCAAATGCCATGTAGACACTGAAGCTACACAAGCAATGGCTCTAAAGTCAAAGCCAGCATCAGGACTGGTATAAAAGAATCACCAGGACAAGGGCAGGGCAGAGGGGAGGCCAAAGCAGCTTTGTCAGTGCCTGCACAGCTGGACCTAGAGGGATTTCTCGACGTAGAGGGCAATGAAACCCATTGGCCCACATTTCTGAGGACCGACGTGGGAGAAGGGTCACATGGGGCCGTGAAATGAGCATCTGCAGAGGAAATGGAAGCCAGTGTCTGGAGACAAGTGGAGCCATTGAGCTAGCAATGCGTGATAGATACTGTGAGAAGGGATGTGGGGAATGCAGCGCCTCTCAAGGGAGGTGGCTGAGTCTGGCAATGAGGGCCTGGGGCATCCTTAGTCGGCAAAGCAGGTCTGCGGCCTCGGGAGCTCTGGCAGCTGGTGTGGGTCACCAACTGGCCTCAGGCACCATTCATGGAAATTAATCTGGATAGTCCCCTCCTGGAGACCCTCCAGGATGGCAGATGAGCAGACTGGCTGGCTTTCAAAGTCTGCTGACCTCTATAATTGTGGCTCTTCACATGGTCCAACACACTCTTCCCTTTTACGTGTGTTTCCTCTTTGAATATTTCCACCAGCCCCTCTCCCTGACCTCTCTCTGCTTTGTTACTTTCCTTTGCCCATTTAATCTACATTTTATGTTTTGTCCGGATTAACATACCTGTGTTTCATCTGCCAGGCACTGGCCCAGGCCCTAGGAATATGGTGGTGACCAACGCAGAGTGGCTGCTTTCATGGAGTTTACAATCTACAAAGGGACAAAAAAGATAAACAACTTAAAACTTTAAAACTTGGACAAACTTTTATAAATACTGCATTTTTCCAATAAAATGAGATAAGCAATGATATAACCTATATTGTACAGAATCTGTGCCTCCTTAAAATTAAACCTTTGAGATAAAAGGAAGCAAGAGGTATTGTTGGACTTGAATTTGTCATGCAAATAAGATTAAACCTTGAATATTAGCCTTTTGATTGTTGTCTCTTTTTGCAGTATGAGGTAGTCAAGAATTCTAGGTCAAAACATAAGGGTTAAAAGGCTGGAAAAATTAAATAGGCCAAATGAAAGAATTGTCTCGCTAAAATGTCTGTGTAGATGATAAAATGTCCTTGTGCCTCTTTAACTTCAATGATTTGTGCTGGATATTTTATAAGCGTCCATTAGGCAATAGCAAATTTATTCAAGTATAAGAGAATTACGAAACACAACTATCATAGGAGTTACTTATTTCCTTCCAACCAATAAGTAACCACCAGTTATGAGAAGGCAGAAAGTGACAAAATTAACGAAATAAGTGAGTTGGATACAACATTCAACTCCATTTCTTCATATCCCAATAAGAGACAACATTTGAACTGCTCTGTCATTCCTAATCTTGTTGAATGAATCTAGGACAGAGGTTCATAAAAACTATCAGGTATATAACGCCGGATTTTGTCACAAACAACAATAATTTTTTCTTTAAAAATTATTCCAGGCCAGGCCGGGTGCGGTGGCTCATGCCTGTAATCCCAGCACTTTGGGAGGCCGAGGCAGGCGGATCACGAGGTCAGGAGATCAAGACCAGTCTGGCCAACATGGTGAAACCCCCGTCTCTACTAAAAATACAAAAATCAGCTGGGCTTGGTGGCAGGGGCCTGTAGTCCTAGCTACTCGGGAGGCTGAGGCAGGAGAATCACTTGAACCTGGGAGGCGGAGATTGCAGTGAGCTGAGATCCAGCCACTGCACCCTAGCCTGGCAACAGAGCAAGATTCCATCTCAAAAAAAAAAAAAAAAAATTATTCCAGGCCAGGTGTGGTGGCTCACGCCTGTAATCCCAGCACTTTGGGTGGCCAAGGTGGGTGGACCGCTTGAGCTCAGGACTTCAAGGCCAGCCTGAGCAACATGGCGAAACCTGGTCTCTACAAGAAATACAAAAATTTGCCAGGCATGGTAATGAGTGCCTGTAGTCCCAGCTCCTCATCCGCCTGGGATTACAGGCGGAGATTGAAGTGAGCCGAGATGGCACCACTGCATTCCATCCTGGGTGACAGAGCCAAACCCTGTCTCAAAAAATAACAAAATACACACCAGGGCCTGTCAGGGGGTGGGAGGGAAGGGGAGGGAGAGCATGAGGACAAACACCTAATGCATGTGGGGCTTAAAACCTAGGTGATGGGTCGATAGGTGCAGCAAACCACCATGCCACATGCGTACCTATATAACAAACCTGCACATTCTGCACATGTATCCCAGAACTTAAATTTAAAAATAAAATAAAAATAATAACATAATAAAATAACAAAAAAGCCTTTACATCTGAAATAAATGTACTGAAAATTAAAAATAAAATTAAAGTACATAAAAATTAAAATAAAAATCATTTTAGATGTTTCCTCAGATTTAAACGGAGGTCATTAAAGCTCAAACACGTGACTGCAAAGGGATTTGTAAGATGAACACCTACACTCTACCAAAAGACTTATGAATACCCTGCGTTTGTTGATGAACAAGAACAGTGAGTTATACTTTCTGAATAGTGAATTACATAAAATACTATTAAAGTTTTAAATAATTGCCAATTGCTCCATATTTCAAACGTATTTCTCTGCATGTTAAGAGTTTAGCTAGCATTTCCAGGGATGATTTTTCTGTATTCCTCCCAGTCAGGAATAGCCAGTCAGTATTACTCCATCAGCCATAGCGCAAATGTCTGATTGCTCTCTTGTGGTCATTAGCCCAGATACCTGCTAGAAAGGTATGATTGCTGGCCAAATGAGCTCTGGCCTGGTACAGCAGTCTTGCCAATGTGCCTAATGAGAGCGCGGAAAGACACTTTATTCCAGGCATAAGCAGGCCAGATCACAGCTGCCCAAAGCTCTCTGGCTTTGATTAAGTTTGTTGTGCTATTATGTAATGGGTACTTGAACCATATTCCGTGAATGACCGTTTTCCTTCCTCTTTCGCCACTATTCTAAGTATGTTGTCTATATCTAATGTTGCCTTGCAGTTAGTTGTTAAAATCAAGGAGAGAAGAAAACAGGCAAATACTAAAATGTAAATAGAAAAAGTTCTTGGTGGGGAAAATGACTTAAAACGCATTATTCTGACAGTGTTTTGGGGTCCACCAGGAGAATCGCCCCATCACAATTCAGCCTCCCTTTGTGCTAATGATGGCCTTTTCATCCTGTGCTGTTAGTGATGCATAAGCCAAATTGTGACCAGGCAGACTAGACCACATGTAAGCAGAGAACCACGTCTTTGTAGACATTAATTTAAAACTCGTTCTAATCAAATATGTTCACTTATCTGTACTATTTTTGATCTACATCTTAAATCAAAACGAAGCTTTTTTGACTTCTGGTTTCTGTTTCTGCTTGTAAAGAGCTTGGAAGTTATCAATCCTGTCTTCACAACAAGAAAAATGCTGAGCACACTGAAAGTCAGTAACCGGAAATCAACAGTGTTTTCAAAGTTAATTGATTACAATTTTCTCACATTCTCCTCTCACCTCTGTAGAGTTCTGGTCTACATTGGAAATGCTGGAAAAGTAGGAATATACAGTACAGAGCTTTCTTGGTAGCATAACTTTTAATACATGAAAAATAATTTTTAATTTTAGTATAACCTTAAATCTAAACTGGAATCTGTATCACGTTGGAAAAAAAAAACCTAAACCACTTGAACAAATTTCAATTTTAAACATATTTTCGGGCTTTGGAAGCTTACTGAAGAATGTGGATAGCAAATACAGGAAAAATTCTGTGAATATTTTTATTCATATATGTAAATGTGAAGGTATAAGACAGAACAATTTCCACATGTATAGCTTCAAATTTTTAGCAGTTAGTTAACATTTTCTATTCAATTTTAACCATTAAATTGTAACATTATTACAAATGATATTAGAACACATCTTTGCTTTTAGTGCTGTATGATAAATATTTAAATTGATGACATTCAGTGTAAATTTGGTATTTATTGTAATGCAAATAAGAACTTTATTTTTAGTTAATTCCATGTGTTATTTGTATTTCTTATCTCATATTTATTTAAAATTACTTTTGGTCACTATCACTCAGGTATCTTTCTTCCCTCCCACTTAGATCTAAATTGGATTTTTTAAAATTGGATTTTAATATGCCTTTATAAACAAATGTCAATTATTTATTTCCAATCTTGGTTGATCTTTTCATTCTGAGATTATTTACTAGCTCATTCAGCCTTCCTATTAAAAATAAATAAATAAATAAATAAATAAATAAATAAATAATTGCTCTTGTAGCTCTTCTGAGGTAGATTGACCAGGTCTACCTTATTGTTAACTTTTGCATTTTCATTTTTATTGAACATGTATGATGATGCAGATATGAACTATGTGCATATCTCAGAATAGGAGGAAAAATAGCTTAGTACTTTTGCCAAATACTTGGTTCTAATTTTTGGACTATTATGAATTTTTTATGTCATAACTATTATCTTACCATTATGCAAAGTTCTAGCCTTTTTGCTTCAATT
This sequence comes from Pongo abelii, assembly GCF_028885655.2. Lineage (NCBI taxonomy): Eukaryota > Metazoa > Chordata > Mammalia > Primates > Hominidae > Pongo > Pongo abelii. The sequence continues at coordinate 107,512,453 of NC_071999.2, read as the reverse complement.
TCCTTTGAAAAGATTTCTTTCCAATAAATCTTTAAAATATGGGTGACAAAGCTAAAAGACCCTCAGAGGAAACATATTTCTGGTATGACATATTTTGTTTACTCTTTAGGACAATTGAAAAGCTTCTAATTAACATTTCTTTAGCGCCTTAGTGGTGACCAGCAGTATCATCACTGCCCTAGTGCATCCATGGAAGTTGAGGTCCAGGGTGTACTGACTCATACAGGTTACCTAGGTAAGAAGTAATGGATGAGTGGAATGTTAGGAACTGTAAATGACAGCTAACTGTGGCAAAGCATAGGGTTTTTTGTTTTTTTTTTTTTTTTCTTGTCTTGTCTTTTTTTTTTGAGACAGAGTCTTGCTCTGTCCCCCAGGGTGGAGTGCAGTGGTGTGATCTCGGCTCACCGCATCCTCTGCCTCCCAGGTTCAAGCAATTCTCCTGCCTCAGCCTCCCAAGTAGCTGGGATTACAGGTGCATGCCACCATGCCTGGATAATTTTTGTATTTTTAGTAGAGACAAGGTTTCACCATGTTGGCCAGGTTGGTCTCAAGCTCCTGACCTCATGATCCACCCTCCTTGGCCTCCCAAAGTGCTGGAATTACAGGCATGAGCCACTGCGCCCGGCCTTTCTTTTCTTCATAAGACAACTAATGGAAAATAAATTTCCAGGAAACTCTTTTGACCTGACATCACTGCTCCTCAAAGGCAGAAGGCTGATTCACAGGCCAAGGGGTATCTGACATGGTTTCTTTGCTACCCCTTACTCTCAGCCTACCTGGAAATTGCCGCACGCAGGGCGGGCGGGGAGTGCTGTAGTTGGCGTGTGGACTGAGCGTCCTGGGAACTGTTCTGCTGTAGTACCTACACTTTCCTGCCAATATCAGCATCCGGCTTGTCAACACTTCTTTTCCATTTGTGAATACTATAGTGAAAGCCTTCACCTCTCCTTTTTTTGAAGTATTTTCTGTTCAGAACTTGGAACTTTAGAAATTTTCTACATTTGAGGAAACATATTTCAACTATGATTCTTTATTACTTATAAAAAATTAACTTAGAAGATATATGTAAACATGTGTATGGTTTAAGGTAACAAAGTGATTTTACCAATATGGCAAGGTGTGCCAAAAGAGTGCTTAAGTGTAAAAAACAAACAAAGAAACCAAAATCGAAATTAAAGTAGCTCAAAAACATAAAGTTTATAAATATTTTTAAGGCATTTATAATAAGAAAAAGTCCTTTTATGTTTGTCCCATGTTCTGGAATAGCAAATAAAAAATGTGGTTTTTGCTTTATTTTGTTTTATTGCCTTGATATGCCACATGGCAAGCCTCAGGCTGGGTGTGTGGAGCACATGAGTTGAGTGTGTGGACAAGTTGTGTTGAAGATTATTATTACAGGCACAATGTTACAGCACAGTCTGTCAGGGAAAAATACTTAAGTTTATTTTTTGTGAGGCTGAGCGTGGTGGCTTATGCCTGTAATCCCAGCTCCTTGGGAGGCTGAGGCATGAGAATTGGTTGAACCCAGGAGGTGGAGGCTGCAGTGAGCCGAGACTGCACCACTGCACTCCAGCCTGGGTGACAGGGCGAGACTCCATCTCAGAAAAAGAAAAAAAGGAAAAGAAAGAAGAAAGAGAGAGAGAAAAAAAGAGAAAGAGAGAAAGAAAGGAAGAGAGGAAGGAAGGAAGGAAGGAAGGAAGGAAGGAAAAGAAAGAAAGAGAAAGAGAAAGAAAGAAAAAGAAAGGAAGGAAGGAAGGAAGGGGATGGGAGGGAGAAAACATGGTTTACAGAGGTTTTATTCACTAGGATGGTGACATCATCCCAAGTAATTTAATTCTAGCTGGTTTATTGTTTAATAAATCTCAGCAGTTCAGGATGTACCTTTCTTGCTATTGCTGGTCTGCTGATCCACATGACCTTATTTCATGTATGTGGATCATCCAGCCACAGTGACAAATGTTCATTATGTTGAGTCCAGATGTCCACTTAAGAGTACACATCCCTCGCTGCTGCTTTTTTTTTTAATTATGTCACACTAAATACATTTACTTTATGATAACTACTGTTGGGGTACAATTTACTCTTACCACAGAACCAGCTCTCAGTTAAGAAGAAAGTGCTGAGATGGTGTGGGGAAATTTGGTGAAGAAAAACATTATAGTAAGTTACAGTCAATCTCACTACTGACCTTTGGCTAAAATATTATTTTAATATGTGGCTAAAATCTGCATAACAGATGGTATATCTGAGTGAAGAGATTATTAGAGGGTGAGAGAAACTGAGAGTTCACCAAAAATAAAAAATAATAATTTCAATATAGATTTTGCCATCAAAAAGTGACCTCAAATGCAAGTTGTAGCTGAATTGAAGAGGCGGCCACTTTGTTCTTAATCTGGTGGCTGCTGCTTAGGTTTCATTATAGAGGCTACTGAGCTGTTTTGCAAGTTTGTATTATCTGTCTCATGATCTAGACAGAACCAGAGTCTATCAACGTGGATTAAGAATTAGTCTGTTTTCTTCTGTGTTTTTCAATGAATATACTGAATGTCTCATCCTGATTCAGAAGAAAAACCTGAAAGCTTACCAAAAAAAAAATAACCATGTGTGTGGTTTGTCTTGGGACAGTTCAGAAGGCAGTCATTTAATTTCGTTTAGGAACATTTTGCACTATTTATTTCATTCAAAATATGTTAATTTTTTTTCAATTTTAATTAATGTACTTTTTTAATGGCTCATTCTGCAAGCAGAGATAGCCTCCCTTCCCCCAAACTCTAAGATATGCATGTATACAGTCATCTTATTACATAGCAGGAATTTTAAAAAGAAATAAGCTTTTCTTTCCAGTGTCTAGTTGTTAAAACAGCAAAATGATAAAAATTTATGTAATGGTACTATTGAGCTGTCTACTGTGTGGCAAATACTTTATACAAACAAGCGATGTCTTAGGATCTAGGCTTTTAGCCTTCAAAAATCTTTAAAGAAGAATGAAATGTCATTTTTAAGTCTCATCTTTGATCTCAAGTGAAGAGATTCAATTCATTTCAAAAATACTTAATATAAATTATATGCTAGACCCTGTGCTAGGCACTGCAGGGCAAAAGCTGAAGAATCAGAGAGGCTGTCAAGTTAGAAAAGTATTTCTCAATTGGCAATTTTTCCAACAGGGGCCACTGGTCAATGTCTACAAGTATTTTTGGTTGGGGGTTGCAGGGACTGTTGGAATTTAGTGGGTAGAGGTCAGGGATGTGGCTACACATCTTGCAATGCACAGGACAGACCTTCCCATTAAAGCATCATCCACCTGCAGATGTCACGAGTACCAAACTTACATTTTGGGTAGCTTCAGCAAGTTCTCTCTTAAACTATGCATCGCTCCCTTTTTTCATTAGTTCTGCAGTTTAATAAGAATATTGCCCTATAGAGCAGTTCTAGCACTTTGGGAGGCTGAGGGTAGTGGATCACCTGAGGTCAGGAGTTCGAGACCAGCTTAGCCAACATGGCAAAACCCTGTCTCTACTAAAAATACAAAAATTAGCCGGGCGAGGTGGCGTGTGCCTATAGTCCCAACTACTTGGGGAGGCTGAGACAGGAGAATCACTTGAACCCCCAGGCACAGGTTGCAGTGAGCTGAGATCAAGCCACTGCACTCCAGCCTGGGTGACAGACCAAGACGCCGTCTCAAAAAAAAAAAAAACAATAGCTGGAGATTAGGCAAGTTGTATATATGCAAACATTAAAAAATAAATAAATAAATAAAAACCAATATAGCACAACCCACCCCGTCTTGAGCAAGTTGTACTTCTAATGATGCACATGTGAAAACATCAAGCTTTTATTTGACCACCATTCAGGATTGAATATTTAGTCATTGCAACTGTAGTTGAGCAAATAAGTATCTATTTGGAGTTTAGGATTAGGATCATACACTTCCACAGTTAAATCTACTGACTGACAGTAGACAGTTCGTTGAGACACAGAGAGAGCATAGTCATCCTTGTGTAGTGGTTGAGTAACATGTAAGTTTCTTTTCCCTTCCAACTGAGGGGGATGCTCAAACAGATTTAACAAGGACAAAGTCCATCAGCTTCTCTCTGAAAAGGGTGATGTCTGATCAGAGTCAGCTGGAGGATCAGAAAGAGTGATTTAGAAAAGTCTGAGGGAAACTGATGATTTTGAGTAACAAGAAAGTTGTCATTTTGTTCACCACAGATGAAAGTCTATTCCCAGACAGTAAATGAAACCAGATAATCAGGCCAATTTCATAAACAGTAGGTCAGATTGGAAGAGTTAAAGGACCAGATAAGAAAACGAGCACCTATAGCAGGATGACCCAAGTAAAACAAAGGATGATTCACGCAAAGGGGCTGCAAGGACTAATTCTGCAGACTCCTATAGCTTGCTGTTCCTTGCAAGCCCAAGAGAGATTCCCAAAGGGACTGAGGCCTGGCAGCATCCAGTGAATGGGCCCTTGCATAGCTGGTATGGAGCTGCCTCAGAAGATAGGGTGTTCCGTATCCCTGGAGGGGTTAAAGTTCAAGAACATTGCTGAGGATCCAAATGCTGGGAGAGAGAAAGAAATGGATGGTCCTAAAATAAATCCTCTTTGTTCTTTTAAAACTTCTGAGTGTGGGAGTGAAGGTGATTATTCAGACCAAGCCCTTGGGTACTGACTCATTCCTATTCCACTGTCTTAGGCCTACATCTCCAATTCTAACTTCCCAAATTCCGTCACGGTAGATCAGGTATTACCATTGTTAGAATGGTACTATAAGTGTTTTGTGTTTGGAGAGAGGTTTAGTGGTAGGACCCCAGGTTTGTAGTGTGTTGCTAGTTATCATCACAATTTTATGACCCTCTCACTTGAGAGTGGAATGACAATGTGGTTATGTAACCTAAGACTAGAAGAAACAAATGGGAGTACTCCCAAAACACAAATATCTCCTCTTTTTTCATGGGAAAAGAGTCAGCAGAAGAGGGCAAAGCAGTAAATAAAATCCTAAAGGTAATCAAAACAGATGGGAATATAATTTTGTTCAGAGCTATAAAAAATATCCTCTACTATTCTCAATACAGTCAGTGTGTAGAAAGTTTCAAGGTTAGTATTTATCTTCTAAACATAGACTTGTAGTCTTCTTATTTAATAAATTCAAACCACCAGTGGAAGAGGTCAGAAAGAATGAATGAAATCAGGAGAACTGATTATCATGAGTATCATTGTTGTGATTGCATTTCTTGCACAGCTTTAATTTGTGCCTTGAGAGTTTGGGGTCTGACAAAGTAGTGCTATTCCAAGAGCTCTCCAGGGATATTTTTGGAACAGGCCTTATTGTTCTCTAAAAAATTAATGCGTTATATTCCCAGGTGCTGTTGTAGCATCATTTTTCATTTAACAAAAATATGGTCGTTTAGCCAGAAATTTTAGTTCTATAATTAAAATGGACTAAAAATATTCTGCAGCACATCTAGAAAAAATATTTTATATGTATCAATGTTCTTCCTAGAAATTTTCCATGTTGGATCAAACAGTAGATGAAGACTTTTCTGTGTGTATAGGACGGGTTTTTATGTTTACATATGAGCGTGCAGGTGTTTTAAGAGAATTTTGAAAATCAGCAAAGCAAAGTCAATTCACTACAAAATAGTTTCTGAATTATCTGTGCAGTATGAATATTGAGGAAGAATTAATCGAAAAGCAAATATTTGAGAAATGCTTTCGTATGTCTGTAGGCTACAAAATCAATGTTTAATTTATCAACAATCTTTGAGTGCTCCTCAGTGTCTGGTACAGAAATGAAAGATAGAGTTTTAACTTCACAGTGCTCACACCTAGTGAGGGAAACAAACAAGGTAGAGAATTCAGCATGATAAGTGACATGAGACAGTTGAATGGGAGGCTCTCTGGGAGTGCTGAGGGCCATTGCCTAGTGTAGCTGAGGGCACGGAGGAGCTGAGCTGGGCAGCCCAGGAGTCTGCCAGGAGGGCCAGATGGAAGCAGTGCAAGGCCAGCAGCGAGAGCAGAACTGTGCAAAAGAAGTTTCAGTAGCTACAATTTCTTTCTCAGGGTCCTCCACTTCCCAAAGAAAATGAAAGGAACATACATTTGATCTTTGTCGGTTTAAATATTGGTCAACCATTGGAAAATAGTTTTTGAAAAGTGATTTCTTTTTTTTTTTTTTGCTATTTTTAGTAGAGACGGGGTTTCACCATGTTAGCCAGGATGGTCTCGATCTCCTGACCTTGCGATCCGACCGCCTCGGCCTCCCAAAGTGCTGGGATTACAGGCGTGAGCCACCACGCCCAGCCGATTTCTTTTGCTATATGTGGCAAAGCTGGGAGTGGAAAAGTGACAAGGAAGGACCATCTTAGTCCATTGCCTTTGCCTTTGTAACTGTTACTTCTTAACAGCCTTTCTACCCACTGCAGTTCACACATGGGAAACGTTTCTTTCCATAGTCAGCATCTTCCTGGGGAGTGTTTTGGTTATATTTTCACAAATGTCTCACCTCTTTGTATCAACAAACCCTTCTCTTTGAGCTGTACTGTGGGTTTCTGTTTCTTTCCTTTTTTCCTTTGTCCAATTAGAAAAAAAAATGGAGTAGAAGCTTCAAGGCTACTTGTTAAATGTGCTCTTTTTTACTTAACTCCAAATGACATCTTGCTTGTAGATGTGATTAAGAAAGATCTGGACAGGGAGAGGGAGGATAATTTTCAATGTTCCTCTCAAATTTAATCTTATAGTGGCAAGCTCCATATTTTACATGAAAATGCTCAGTTAGTACAGCTATTAAACTTTAATAATAGATAATAATGGATTTCTATAGCCACTTTTTTGTTTTCATTCAAAAACTTGGAGGAAAATCAGGGATATAAATTATAAATTATTTGTTTAATGTTAAAAATATGTTTCATATTCACTACACATAAGCAAAGGTATTGTCCAGTGTTAGTACCTATGAATCATTAATAAAAACAGTTGCTTCTGTTTGCTGTTGACATTTTATGTATGTGTTGTTCCTCTCTGAACCTTTTTCTTAAAAGTCAACTTTTAAGAAACTTATAAGTTTATTGTTTTAAGAAACAATAAACTTAGCCATCGTAATCCCTCAGAAAAACGTTAACTGTATTTAAGGATAATAAGAGAAAATAATCTCTTTTTAACATATTTATTGATACGTAATAATTGTACATATTTATGGGGTACCTGTGATATTTTGTTTTATGGATAAAATGTATAATTATCAAATCAAGATATTTAGGATATCCATCACCTCAAGCATTTATAATTTCTATGTGTTGGGAACATTTCAAGGCCTCTCTGCTAGCTATTTTGAAATATACAATACATTGTTGTTAACTGTAATCACCCTCGTCTGCCATGGAACATTACAACTTATTCCTTCTATCTAACTCTATGTTTGTACCCATTAATAATTTCTTTTTAAAGCCCCAGTCTCAATCAAGAGAAAATATAAATAGCATGGTAAAGAAAAAAAAATTATGACCTGATGATATGGGTTCAATTTCTGGTTCTATAACTTTCCACCTTGGAGACCTTCATTAACCAGTGACCTTCACTTTTCTTTTCTGTAAGATGGTATTGATAACATCTGCCTTCATCTCCACTTTGCCATCTGCCTAGCTAATAAGATAGAGATTTCCTTAGCATGTTGTGTTAAAGAGGCTAGAAACTCAACATGCTTTACAAATACCAGCTGTATGACAAGGAGTTACAGTACCAATGTACAAAATATGATTTTTAAAATGAAAGGCAGGACATTTATGAAGTTATATTCTATGTAAAGTATATTAGCACACATTAATGCATAATAGGTGATAGGAATACACTTTGCTTCTTTCTCTTAGCTTTTCTTTCCAGCCTCTTTTTCTCCCTTGTCATCAAGTCTGCAGCTGGACTTGCCTTCTGTTCTGCATGCCTTTGTGTTTGCTGATGCTCTGATTCTGCTTTCTCATGCACAGGCTCAAAGAAACAGTGAGGCTGCCCCAACATGTGCAACTCTCCTCTTAGTTGGGATACTTGGTCATATGCACATTCTAATTTAAATTTCTGTGTAATTAAAACATGTATGAGTGGAGATTGGTTTTATATTCTGTAATAATAAAACTTATTTATAGAAGTAGAATTTATTGAGGTACAAATGTTTACCAGTTTTATGAATAACAACATATATTTATTTTATAAACAACTTCAATGGTATATGTGTGTGTGTTTTCTCACAAAAGCATATTGAGCAATTATTTTCAATTTTATAATCATAATGATACCTGAAATATCTTAAGAACATACCCTATGATTTACAAGAATTAAGTCATTAAATCCTCACAACACTATAAAGTCTGTGTTATTTCCCATTTTACAGATGGAGAAACTAACTACAGAAAGGCTATTAAAGAGGCAAGATATCATCACGGTTGGATGTGTGGGGCTTTGTACCAGAATGACTGAGTTAATTCCAGTTCCCTTAATTATTATCTTTGCATCCTCAGACAAGTCACTTTATCTTTATATGCTTTAGTTTCCCTGTCTGTAAAACATCTTATAGTGTTGTTAGGATTAAACCTATCTTTTCCCTACATGGCATTTTAGGTTCTCTTAACCAATGTTAAAAAATCTGTCCACATATTTTTAACTTTCCTTTCTTTCCATTACTAGAAGTATTTTCTGTGAGGTAATTCTCCCAGAAAATACAAAGTCCTATTTGGTGATTCACTGCCTTACATTTTGGTGTTCGGTAACACCATGGAATCCAAAGACAAGCTCCATCATATTAATTGTGGAGGCTGAGATACTTTACTCTCCCTATGAGAAGGTGATTTCAAATGAAACCCAGTTCTCCCATTTATTTCATTTTGGTTAAAACTATAGCAGGTGCTTTTCAGCTTATTGAATGTGTTAGGCTCCAAGTGGCAAGCTTAAATGGTACATATCCTTTTTTCAATTATGTTTGACTGTTTATTTCCTTTTCCACATTATTAGTTGCATTTAACAGCTAAAGGTGTAATATCAAATTATTTTATTGTTAGATATTGAAATTACCCTCGCTTGAAGTCAGAAACAACTTTATTAAAATTTTAAGAGTGAGAACAGTAAAATGTGTTGCATGTGATTCTAATCAATTTTTGAAGCACTTTTGTCATTGAGAAAATGACTATGGATAAATATTGATTGTTTTTCTGGAAAATGCTTTCTTATTTCAAAAGTCAACTGTGACTCAGTCTGTCCTCCCCTGTCATGACAGGAACCAGTATATTCACCGTCTATGAGGCTGCCTCGCAGGAAGGCTGGGTGTTCCTCATGTACAGAGCAATTGACAGCTTTCCCCGTTGGCGTTCCTACTTCTATTTCATCACCCTCATTTTCTTCCTCGCCTGGCTTGTGAAGGTACTGCGAAGAATTGTATTAAGAAAGTCTATGTTCTGTGATAGTTCTGCAGATCTTTTGTTTGGTTTTGGTTGCCCTCTGCTTTGTCATTCTTAGAGTTTGGTAAATGTGGTTTGTGATTTTTTTCAGAACGTGTTTATTGCTGTTATCATTGAAACATTTGCGGAAATCAGAGTACAGTTTCAACAAATGTGGGGATCAAGAAGCAGCACAACCTCAACAGCCACCACCCAGGTACGGTATCAGCAAGAGGATGTTATAACCCATTCGAGCATGCTCATGTCTCACCCTCACCATCAGTGGACCTTTGGGAAGCTCTTGCATGTCGGGCTTCAACAATCTGACTCAGGAAGCTGTTTAAAAATACAGGTGCAGGCCAGGCACAGTGGCTCATGCTTGTAGTTCCAGCACTTTGGGAGGCTGAGGGAGAGGGATTGCTGAGCCCAGGAGTTTGAGACCAGCCTAGGTAATGTAGCAAGACCCCGTCTCTACAAAAAATTTTTAAAAGTTAGCCAAGAGTAGTGGCATGAGCTTGTAGTCCCAGCTACTCAGGAGGCTGAGATGGGAGGATCACTTGAGCTCAGGAGGTCAAAGGTGCAGTGAGCTGCAATCACAACACTGCACCCCAGCCTGGGTGACAGAGCAAGACCCTATCCCCCAAAAAACATAAAAGAAAATAAAATAAAACAGGTTCAAAGGCCCAAACCCAGAACAATCAAATCAGAGCTTCCAGGCAGTGAGGTAATGACACCTATATTTTGTAACAGCTCTATGGGTGGTTTTGATACAAAACCAAGATCGTTAACCACATTTATTACATACCTTTGATTCTGACATCACAAATCCTCAAATGGCTTGCAGATAAAATGAAACCACTATGGAATTTCTCACTTTTATGAGTATTTATTCATGCACTTGCAAACCTATGTAATGTCTATGTGTAGGATTAGAATTTTGTAATGGAAAATATATTTCATTCAGAACAAACCACGGTACAATAAACTGTGAAAAAGATCCCTCAAACCCAAATACATGTTTGTGATTTTTTTTAAGAATCCCTGTATATTCAGAAGGATTCCCATAAGTTCCATGAGACAATATTGTTTCCATAAAACCATAAGACTCCTGAGAATTTGAAGGTGGGCTACAAATTTGCTAAAAGCAGCAGAGCAGTTATTACATAAGAGGGCAATTCAGATCCAATGCCTTTGTTTTTATTTTTGGTTTTGTTTCATGTGTGTGTTTTCGTGGTGTTAAAAAAAGGAAGGGCAGGTTTGTATATCTTCTTCTAGTGTGAATCTTTATAAAAGAGAGAGAAAATATAAATTCCAGAATCAGGAATAAAATGATATAATGCCTTGTAATTATTACAATATTAAATTCTAAAGGATATTTAACAAGTTTGTAAACACTTACAAAAACTGTTAAGACAAAGGTATCTATCAAGGAGCCGAGGTGTACAAATTTTACTTTTGAAAACCCTCAAGTTGAACTTTTAATAATTATATGTTAAAATGCAATTAAACACACTAATTTGGGAAAAGCCTGATGGTGTTGAGGCATCTTTATGATGCTGTAAAAGTCTGAATTGTCCAGTCAATTCATTCTAGATGAAATAGTGTCAGTCTTATTCAGTTTTGACAAACAACTGTTCAAACTTCCATGAAAGGTTTTTTGAATATGCTATCTAGATTATATCAGAAATGCCATGTAGAAAAGCCTTCAAGAAATCAACCATAGCAAGTTCTCATCTCCTCTCTCCTCTCTTTTTGCAAACTATGAGAGATAAGAAAGTTCCCGATCCGTTCCGAGGTGGCAGCCTCTAGAAGGACATGTTTTCACTTATGACTTTGAGACCTAAATGGAATATGGAACTATGATCTCAGCCCTTAACTCACATGCAGTGTTCCTGGAGATGACCTAAGATTCCTTTAAAACCATAGTATGTTTATGGAGTAACTCTCAAGTATAAAATTACAGCTGGAAAAAATAGTGTTTGGAAGCACCACCAAGTCAGCCAATGGTTCTAATAGAAAGGGGAATGTGAAGAGACTTGGAACAAAGTTGTACAAAATCATTTTGATGTGAAATTATACTTAATCAAGAGGAATAAGTTGGTAATTCAGAGGTAATGCGTCCAGATATTCAGCAGTGGTAATCATACAGAGAATTGTGAAAAACCTTCATTAAGAAAAATGCTATAGCTGAGGACCTGGTTGCTAAGCAACCAAAGCTCCTGCTGTCAGCCTCTGGGTGAAACACCACTCAGGCAGCCTAGCAACGGGCTTCAGGCCCTGCCCACCCTGGCTAGCCACTTCCAAGTGGGCCCTCTGATGCTTTTATGTGTAGAGAAGGGAGAGACATAATTTGCCATGATGCTATTACGTTTGTAAAATATGACCAAATTCTGTGAACAGGGACTTCTCATTCAGTGGTTTAAAACACTAAATCGCAAGTTACTAATTTGAAGGAAATAAAATAAAGATGGTTATTGTAATGCACACAGCTTTTCAAACATGGAAGTACATTCTTGCCTTTCTCTAGCATATGGAAAATTTGCAGTTGTTAAATATAGGCTATTCTCATCAAAGGACTAAAAGGTCCTAGGCTTGTTGGACTTGTTGATGTCTAAGTCTGCAGACTTCCCATAGCAGCCATGTGTATAGAAAATATATATATATATATATATATATATGCACATTTTCAGAACAAGGAAGGGGCTTTCTGTTATATTAGGCAGCTCACTAGGAACTGGCTCTGACAGGGACCATTTCAAGGGAGGCGAAAGGAAATCTGTGATGAGAACTGTTTCTTTAAAATAACAAAGCAATATTTTTCAATTGAGTGGTCACCACCAAATGCCTCCAAGACACAGCATAGGAACAAATTACAGAGACATTAATGCCAAGGGTCTTTAGGAGACTGTAATATAACATGTAACTGGAAAACAGAAGGAAAATGATGTAGAAAATTTCAAATTACTAAATACTGACTCTGCCTGGACTCTGAGAGGCTTGTGATTTCATACCTGCCTGATTCTTAGACATGGGTAACTATTGCCTTGTGCTCAGTTGTGGATTGGGTTGAAGGATAAGTGATTCATACACCCATGATATAATACCCCGCTGTGTTAATCCACTATAGGGTTACCCAGGCCACAACTTTTTAGTGATGTCCCATCACTGGATGTTGGGATGTGCAGATGAGCTGAAAGACGAAGCCCTGAGTAGCATATCTCACTAACCCAGACTTTTACTCCCATTATTTAGATGCTTTACTTCAGATACCTGTTACCAGTCCCATGGTCCTCTGATCTAGACTAGCTCATGATGGAGATGAGCTTATCCCAACTTTGCCTTGAGTAGAACTCAAAGAACTGCCCAACTTTAGAGCCACACAAGGCTACTTTTCTGTTAAAATGATAAGAGACACAAAGCAGGCTTCTGACAGTCAATACATACCTAACTTTTATAAGTGAATCATAGTCCAATAGGATCATATTGAAGGTTTGGTAAATAATTAAATATTCTGATTGTACAAAGAGAGCAATCATTTCTGGGTCTGTTATTATCTCTGATTGAGCACTCTTGCTGACATGTGTTTTCTGAATTAATATCCCCTAATTAAGAGAGAAGACTGATAAAAGTAGAATTGGTGTGGGAAGAGTGGGCACTTTTGAGTTTTTCTCCTTTAGGTTTCCATCAACATTCTTAGAATATGGGTTATACAATGCCTAAAGCAACTTATGCATAAATATTCAGTGCTGGGTTAAAAAGTAGAAAAAAATGGATGAAAAGACACATGATCCAAAATGGAAAGAATTTCTCCTCCAAAGAGAAAGCTATGTATAACTTAATGCTGAAAGACAATACTTTAGCAAAAATGTGTTTACTGTGTTCCGAGACCATTTATTTCCTCATGAATATACATCATTAAAGTATGTGAGAAAACAATTCAATTAATGCATTTCAGGGAAGGGTGCTTCTAGCATGGTGTAATAATGAGTGCCTTCTAATAAGAAACCGTAATAATAGAATAATACATCATCATAGGAAGCCATAAATGAGAATTAAATTTTGTGAGGTTGCATCATTGAATATATTATTTCATAATGAAATCAAGCCAGGTATCCACTTTCACTATTTTCTGTCATAGTGACTATTAGCTATTTTTTGAAAAACCATAAATTTTCAAAGAATCCAAAGAGCATACAAATTGCAAAGTAAATTTTAGATTTTCTCTGCATTACTGTGTATGTGGATGTGTGTGTGCCTGTCTTGAGTTTGGAATTCTAATTCAGCTGCTAGTGATTCTCCATTACCAAGATTCTTTCTCTTGCCACTATCCATTAGATAACCTGTTATTCATGTTGTTGTTGATGATGATGATATTATGCCTATAATGGAACAATCCCAGAAGCATTTTTAGCTACTTTACAAACCAACCGACCAGTTATAAAACTCTAGCAGTTGCAAATGGACAGGCCTGAGAGAATTTTCAAAGTTGAAATCTCCGTGCACTTCCAAATGATTGTGCTAAGAGGAGAGTGCCATGGAAATTCATTTGCGTTATTGGTGATATTCTACTAATTCAGAACATCTTCTTACAATCACTCCCATATATTGAGATCTGCACTAGTCTAATGTCTTTACAACCTGTCTTATTTAATTTTCACAATAATACTGTGAAGTGGGCACTATCAATGTCTCCACTTTGCATGTAAAAAATGACAATGATTGGAAAGTTAATTATCTAACCCAATGTTATATAACTAGCTAGTGGTAAAACTGGGACTCAGAACCAGGTTGCTCAGCTGCAAGAGCCTTTTTATTCAGCATGAGATGCTACCTCCTTTCAATTTAGCCATTACAAGCCCTGCTGTCAACATGCTGTCTTTGTTCTGGCCCCATGTTAACTTTTCTTTTCTTAAAAAAGACAGTATTTATTGCTGGCTGAAAGGGACATTCGCATACATTGTTGCCAAGAGTATGAATTAAAACATCTTTTCCAGAAAACCGTTTGGCAATATGTATCCAAAAGTAAAACATACATACTATCTGACCAAGAAAGTCCGCTTTTAGAAATGTATCCTAAGAAAAATTGGGGGCAGTAGCCAAGGGCATATGTTTGAGGATGTTTATGAGGCATTATGGCAGTTTGTAAAAAATGGAAACAATCTTAATCTCTAGCAATAAGTTATTGATTATAAATTATGAAATTGGAATAAATGCAAACCATTAAAATATCTTTATTGATGTGAAGATATGCTGGTGACATATTAGTACAAAAAAAGATCCTATGTTTGTGTGTGGGATGCAGGTGTGTGTGTGTGTGTGTGTGTGTGTGTGTAAACTACCTGGAATGTTAACTCTAAAATGTTAGTGGTGGTGTCTCTGGGGAATGGGTTGAAGCTGTTTCTTTTGCAACTCATCCTCATTTTTTAAGCCTTTAATAGTAAAATATTTAATTATAGAATGAGAAAGGAAAATTACATCAGTAAAATGAAAAAAAATTAATGGACATTCTAACAGAAACCACATGTACTAGTTAAGTTACGTTCAGTTGCAAGGGACAAAAAAGCCCAAAATAAGTTGCTTAGGTGAGGTATGCGATGAGGAATCCCATTCTCTCTCATATAAAGTTGGAGGTGCTCATTCAGCGTGGTATGGTTGTCTATGTTGCCACGGATCCAGACACCTTCCTTTCTGTTCCACTTTGCACAGCCTCCATTACCACAGTCACCTTGTAGACTAGCATGGCTGCTGTAGCGCTAACCCTCACATCCATATCCCAGAGAGCAGGAAGAAGAAGGAAATACAGGAAAAGAGGGTTTCTGCTTGCATCCTATAGTCCTGTATGTAGTTACATGGTCAAGGTCAGCTTCAAAAAAAGGGCAAGAACTGGCCTTTTTTCTTGGTAGCCTAGTGGCCCCATACAGGTTCTCTTTGTAAAACAAGGAAAAGAGATACAAAGGAAAGATTGGCCATCCCTGCCGAGCTCCCCGCAAGGATTTGAGTCTCTGAGGATTCTTGGCTTCTGCTAGCTAGCCCAGCTTCTGTCTCAAAGATCTACTGTAATATTAACCAATCTAAATGTTATATAATTCAGGGGACTAAAGAGAAATTGAACGTTTTTGCATTTCCTTTACTTATTTCATACAAATAAATGACCTTGGGAGAACACTTTTACTGAAAATTAAATTGATTCTTTTGATTTTGGTCTACTGAAAAAAAATAATTTAAGAGAGAAAATTAGTCTGCTACTGATCAAAGTAAATATATGCCCCAGGGATCCTTTATGCCACAATTAGAGAGTATAGGATGTATCAACAGAGGGTTTTTATTAATAACTGGTGACTGGCAATGCTGATTTTGTCTTTTGTCCTTAAAATGAGGCTTCCAGAATTTTGACAGAAACTTTACAAGGTCCTATAACAGGTTTGCATCTCCACTGATGTCTGTATTCTCAGAATGAGCCTATTCAGGAAGAATATGCTTGATTCACCCCAAAAAGAGTTTTTGCAGTTTATTCTAAAGAAAAACAGAATCCTGTAAATGGACAGCTGAGATGAGCAATTTGCAGTTGGCATCTTTGTCAAAGGAGCTTTATGTAAATGTGCACCTTAATTTTGTCATTTAAAAATACATATAGGAGGCAGAAGCGGGGGGATTGCCTGAGTTCAGGAGTTTGAAACTACCCTGGACAACATGCTGAAACCCTCTCTCTAGTAAAAA